>NC_140967.1:4721474-4806474 GCF_056783735.1 Eptatretus burgeri | reverse complement strand
ATAAAGTCGGTTCGCTTGCGTTTCTGAGCTGACATTATGGGCTGAATTTGAAAAAAAAGGATGTCACTGTTGTACGTGTGCCTGCGTGTCTGTGTGTGTGCTCGCGCTTTTTTGTGTCTCGTGCGTGTTATGATTGGCTTGTTGTGGCTGGCATCGGGGAGAAGAATCGCGTGTTTTGACACAGTCTGACTATGCGCGTACGTATTGAGTTATGTTGTGCGCAGCTGGACTGTAGTTCGTCGCTTCGCCTTTGGACGTGAGTGTGATAATCGAGCACTGCGCAATACAGACTTTTTCACGACTCGTTCCTTTTAACAGTCACACAGTAGTGGCATGGTAGCGAGAGTAGGGGGTGGCATAGTAAATTTATTTTGTATTGAATTTTGTCAGGACCGAGCAAAAGTGGTATAATAGCGAGAGTGGCGTAGAAGCGAGGTGGCATAGTAACGAGCTTTGACTGTATATATATATATATATATATATATATATATATATATATATATATATATATATATATATATACACATATATATATATATATATATATATATATATATATATATATATATATATGTATATATATATATATATATATATATATATATATATATATATATATATATATATATGTATATATATATATATATGTATATGTATATATATATATATATATATATATATATATATATATATATATATATATATATATATATATATACATACATACATATATAGTCAGGAGGCCCAATGCAGAATAGTGTATGACCCTGCTGATTCCGTGTTAGAATAGTGCAACAGGTGTAAATTGACTGTCCAGACACACAGAAACGTGAATCAACTTGTTGCCAACTCTGGATATGGATAGTATGGCCGCCATGACAGTTTACAAAATGGTCGCCATTAAATACACTTTTCGTCATATTTCAGCCGCAAATTGACATGAAATTACAAAATTAGGGTCGATTTCCATGTTTTTGAGCATGCCTGAGCTGATGGGAGTATAGAAAAAAAACATTGCTCCATCCATTTTCTAAAAATAATATGACTTGTTTTTCACTATATTATTTTTAAAGAAATGTTCAGGCTCGAATTAGAATGTGTGATTATACAAACCACAATCAATGAATTTTACAACTTTGCTATAAAATGAACCTAAACTACATAACTGTGTGTTTTTCTGTTACCCAGGACTAACTGAAAAATGAAAGCCGCAAGATTTCTCACAGGGGGTTCAAGGGATCAAGAAGAAGAAGAGCATGTAGACTGGAATAAATGCTTTATTTGCCAGGACAGTTCAAAAACTAGCAAGTCAACGCCACTTCGAAAGACTACAATCGTTGGTGTGAAAACTGTAGCTGAATGTTGCAAAGAAAGAGAGAAATATAATGACGCTAAATATGTTGACTCATTCTCAAGAATCAGAAAATATTCTGTACCGGAGCACGTCGAAAAGATTCAATGGCACAAATTCTGCTATAGTGACTTTACTCACGCACAAAAATAGACAGACTGAAGTCAAGGATTCAGCCACAATCTGTGACTTACGCAGAAGAGATACCCACAACATCAGGTTCCTCAGAGAAATACCATGTCCCAAAGTCACTAAGATCCGCGCACAGCGCTATGGATTGGTCAAAATGCGCTTTCTGCCAGACTGACATTCCTGGAAAAGCTGGTGTCCTGACAAATGTTGAATTTGATCACACATCATCCAGGATGCTTAGTTTGGCCCAATTTGACCCCACCATGCGTCACAGGTTTGCAGGTGTTTCAGACTTGATGGCAGCTGAAGGTAAATATCACCTCAAGTGTTATGTTTCTTTTCGCAGAAAGTATAAAAAGGAGAGTGGAGAGAAAAACCAGTCTCCTGAAAGCATCTGTTTCAGAAATGTGATGAACCAGCTTGAGAAAGAGCTGCAGAAGGGACATGTGTTTACCCTGAAAAACATCTGGGAACACTATAGCATGCTGTTATTGAATGATTTTGGAATTGAGGCTGGAGCCTACAAAAGCTACAATTTCAAGCAGAAAGTGGAGGTTCACTTTGGTAGTGACAAGGTGACATTCGTGCAGCCATTGTATGTCACAAAACCCCTCATAGTTGCGTCCTCAACTGTGACAAAGTTTGCCATGAGAACCGCCGTGAATGATTTATCTGAAGAAGGTGAAAGTTCTGAAGAAGATGAATTGGCCCAGTGCAGTCTGCCTCATCATGAGAACGAAATCCTTAGCTGGATCTTCAGAGTGGGCATAAAGATTTACAGTGACGTAAAACACTCTCCAGGGCATAGCATTATCGGTGGACTGAACACAGAAAATGCAGAGCGAATTGTACCTGAAACCCTGTACATGCTTGTAAAGCTTCTTTGTGGTGGTGACAGCACTGACAAGATGGACAATGAAGAAGCGGATGAGACAGATACCAAGAACAAAGTTCTGAGCATCTGCCAAGACATTATTCATGTGGCTTCAGGAGGCAAAAAACTGACCCCCGAACACCTGGGCCTTGGCCTTGCTCTTCACCAGGCAACACGCTCAAAAGAACCACATCTACCTGCACCTGAGAACTGTGGGTGGGAACAGGTCGTCAAAGATGGCAACGAGACATTTCAGCCGCGACTCATGACTGCACAGCCTATTACTGCTTACTGTGTAGAACTGACGACATGCAAATGCCGTGGGTCATGCTCAACTCGACGGTGCAAATGTACACGGAATGGACTGCCTTGCACGAAAGCATGTGGATGCAAAGCCCTTTGTAGGAACCCGTTCAGTGTACAAGCCGATCAATAGCTCTGAAAATTGTACTTGGGTGTTCTCACAACACTTTTCTCTTCTGCAAAGCAACGTAATTTTGTGTTAGAAAGAATCTGACAGCTGTTGAAATAACCTTTGACTGGCTGTAAACCCATCTCCATCAATAGTGCTAAACATTTTCTTTTTCACATTTGTTGCTCGTATGTGCATTTTCAATTTCGTCTTTAAGTTGTCAATTATGTGAAAAGTTGTGATCCAGTACAAAAATAAAGCACAAAATAGTGTTCCTCGTGTCAGATTACATAGTTTTTCACAATCATGACAAATTTCTGGCTAGTACAATTTGCAGTAAGAAAAAGACTAAATCTGATGGCGGCCATTTTGATTACTGTCATGGCAGCCATAATATTCAGATGCAGACTTGGCAACAAGTGGAACTAGACTTGGTCATGCCTAGACTCTTCAAAAATACCAGTTGCACCATTCTAACATGAAATCAGCAGCGAACCTATTTTCTAGGCTAGCTACAGATTTTGGCTTCTAGACTAATACACGAGGTGTGTTCAAAAAGTATCCAACCTTTGTTCATAAAAAAATACTCGTATCCAGATACAACAAAATTACACTAATCTCCCTCAAAGTAGTCCCTTTGGGCTGCCACACACTTCTCCCAACGGTTCTACCACTGTCGGAAGCAGCGCTAGAACGCCTCTTTTGGGATTGCGTGCAGCTGGTCCGTCGCATTCCGCATGATGTCTTCTCTGGACTGAAATCTGGTCCCTTTCAGGGGCATTTTCAGCTTGGGGAAAAGCCAGAAGTCAGAAGAAAAAGCAAGCCAGAAGAAAAGCCAGAAGAAGACGGAGCCATGTCGGGAGAGTAGGGAGCCTGACGAAGCACATGTGTGTTGTATTTGGCCAGGAAACTCTGAATCAAATGTGAAGAATGGGCGGGTGCGTTATCGTGATGGAGCTTCCAATTGACCGCTGCCCACACGTCCGGCCGTTTGCGTCGCACAGCATCACGAAGGCGACGCAGTACCTCTTGGTAGTATCCTGCATCAGCAGGGTCCTCACTTGGTCAATGACGATCTCATTTCGGGATGTTGAGGGCCTACCAGAACGTGCTTCACTTTCCACTGATGTGCGACCATCTTTGAAGCGGTTGTACCACTCCTTTATCTGTGTGGTGCCCATTGCTTCGTTCCCGAAGGCCTGTTGAATCTTGCGGATCATTTCCACTTGGGAATTGCCAAGCTTTACACAAAATTTGATGCAGTAGCGTTGTTCAAGTTTTTCCGTCATTTTGTCAAAAACGAAAATCCGACAGCACTCACTTACACTTCCTCACTCATCGGCGGTCTGTCGGCGACTGACAGCTTCTGCAGGCGGGAAAATATTCACACATATGGATTAGGATCACCTACATATGTACACCAAACCACGCCTCCCGAGCTTCATTTGTTTACGCACGAAAAATTAAGGTTGGATACTTTTTGACCACACCTCGTATATATATATATATATATATATATATATATATATATATATATATATATATATATATATATATATATATATATATATATATATATATATATATATATATATATATATATATATATATATATATATATATATATATATATATATATATATATATATATGAAGGGGTTGGCGAAAAAGAAGTGGGATAGTCAGAAAGATGAAGAAAGTAGGCAGGAGTACAAGGAGTGGCGTCGAAAAGCAAAAAGAGAGGTGGCTAAGGCCAAGGAAAAGGCATATGACGAGCTGTATGAGAAGTTGGATACAAAAGAAGGGGAAAAGGATTTATACGGATTGGCAAGACAGAGGGACCGAGCTGGGAAGGATGTGCTGCAGGTTAGGGTGATAAAGGACGCAAATGGGAATGTGCTGACGAGCGAGGAGAGTGTGTTGAGAAGGTGGATGGAGTACTTTGAGGAGCTGATGAATGAAGAAAATGAGAGAGAGAGAAGGTTGGAAGAGGTGGAGATAGTGAATCTGGAAGTGGGGTGGATCAGTAAGGATGAAGTGAGGACTGCTATGAAGAAGATGAAAAGTGGAAAGGCGGTTGGCCCAGATGATACACCAGTGGAGGCATGGAAGTGCTTAGGAGAGATGGCAGTGGGGTTGTTAACCAGATTGTTTAATAAAGTCTTGGAAAGTGAGAGGATGCCGGAGGAGTGGAGATTAAGTGTACTGGTTCCGATTTTCAAGAATAAGGGTGATGTGCAGAGCTGTGGAAATTACAGAGGGATAAAGTTGTTAAGCCACACCATGAAGTTGTGGGAAAGAGTAGTGGAAGCTCGGTTGAGAGGAGAGGTGACGATCTGTGAGCAGCAATATGGGTTTATGCCAGGAAAGAGCACCACTGATGCGATATTTGCTTTGAGAATGTTGATGGAGAAGTATAGGGAAGGCCAGAAGGAGTTACATTGTGTGTTTGTGGATTTAGAGAAAGCTTATGATAGGGTGCCAAGAGAGGAGTTGTGGCATTGTATGAGGAAGTCGGGAGTGGTGGAGAAGTATGTGAGGATCGTGCAGGATATGTATGAGGACAGTGTGACAGCGGTGAGGTGTGCGGTAGGAATGACGGACCGGTTTAAGGTTAAAATGGGATTGCACCAAGGATCGACTCTGAGCCCTTTCCTGTTTGCAATGGTGATGGACAGGTTGACGGACGAGATCAGACTGGAGTCTCCATGGACCATGATGTTCGCGGATGACATCATGATCTGTAACGAGAGTAGGGAGCAGGCTGAATCGAGCCTTGAGAGGTGGAGGTACGCACTGGAGAGAAGGGGAATGTTAGTCAGTAGGAGTAAGATGGAGTACATGTGCGTAAATGAGAGGGAGGGTGGTGGTATGGTGCGGTTGCAAGGAGTTGAGGTGGGGAAGGTGGATTGGTTTAAATACTTGGGATCAACTGTCCAAAGTATCGGAGAGTGTGGGAGAGAAGTGAAAAAGAGAGTGCAGGCAGCATGGAGTGGGTGGAGAAGAGTTGCAGGAGTGATTTGTGACAGAAGGGTAGCTGCAAGAGTGAAGGGGAAAGTATACAAGACGGTAGTGAGACCAGCTATGTTGTATGGTTTGGAGGCGGTGGCACTAACAAAAAGAGAGGAAGCGGAGCTGGAGGTGGCAGAGTTAAAGATTCTGCGATTCTCGTTGGGAGTGACAAGGATGGATAGGATAAGAAACGAGTATATTAGAGGGACAGCGCAGGTAGGACGGTTTGGAGACAAAGTGAGAGAGGCGAGATTGAGATGGTTTGGACATGTGCACAGGAGGGAAACGGAGTGTATCGGGAGAAGGATGTTGAAGATGGAGCCGCCAAGCAGGAGGAGAAGAGGAAAGCCAAAGAAGAGGTTCATGGATGCGGTGAGGGCGGACATGCGGGTGGTTGGAGTGTCAATGGAAGATGTGGAGGATAGAGCGAAATGGAGACAGTTGGTCCGCTGTGGCGACCCCTAACGGGAGCAAGCCGAAAGAGGAAGAAGAAAAGAAGATGTATATATGTGTATTTATATGAATGTATACATTACATATTTCAATCTCTCGAATACTTAACATATATTATGCAGTGTTCAGATTCATTAAAAAAAATAAGATAAGGATGATACATTCCTGAGTCTTTGGGCTGATCACTTCGCCATAACAGACAGGTCAGTGGTCCGTCTGTCTGTCTTTGACCGCCTCATTTGTGGTCTTGCACTCTCTGCTCTTTCTATGTGCTTTGTCCCTCACCCCCCCCCCCACTTCCATTCCTCCATGGTCTACCATCAACCCTTTTCTGGTGAAGCTACCTCAATCCAGAACCACTGCTCACCTCCACTCATCTGTTCCTCCCCCCCCCCCCCTATCTGTGGAACCAACTTCCACATCCTCTTCAATCTCATTCTTCCCTTCAGGACAGCTGTTTACCACCATCTCAGATCATCCCCAATCCAAAACGATGATCTTTCCTACCCTCGTTAACCTCACCCAAATAACTCCTCCTTCCAATTTTCCAGTTTTCCATTCTTGGAGTTTCTTTCTGTATCCATCTTGTCCACCCCATGCATGCCTGTTTTGCATCCTGTTCTGATCTGTTCAGTGTGCTAGCTCTTCCATGAGCCTTGACGATGTATACAAAAACAAAAACAAAGCTCAGATGTATGGAGATAAATGTATCTCTCACCTTATGATGAATGTCTGAAGAGATAAATGATTTTCCTTTCTTGCAAAAGTATGCATGTTATGTATGACATCAAAAATGTTCAAAATTTAAGATTCCATCATCATTCATGGTGGAACACCTTAGGAGAGTGGTTTGTTCACGTGTCCACGTGACCATTCCCATCGAGTCTGGCATGAGCCTGAGCATGAGGGGAGGGGGCGGTGTTTTCTTGGAACATACAAACTCCACCTAAAACGACCAATAGAAATGCAGCATTTATAAGGGGACACAAGAACAGGTACAGGTGAATTTTGAGGAGTGGGGAGGGGAACCTGCAGCGATTTTAAAGCTTGTCAGCACACGATGTACCTGTAACATCAAGGTATCGACTCAATAAATAACCACATCAGTACAGATGAGCACAGGTGGGATTTGATGCATCGAGTGAATTTAGTAATTAACAGGATTTCTAAGCAAGATGTGGAAAGCTCCCATTGTGTTGTGATGTGGGTGATAATTTACACTTAAACTGGTGTCAAGCTTTGCAAAGTGCTTTAAGATTTTAACTCTAATTACAGGCCTCAGTCCTGATGAGCTCAACTTCGTGGCCTTGACATCTCAAAGATCACGTCCAACATGGCAACTCGCATGCCATCCCCCACCCTTCGCTCGCCCGCTCGCCCATTGTCCTTGTAGAATTCTAGGATTACACACAAATCATCGCACAACGCCCTGCTGGCAATGTCTTCGGCCAAGTCAACCCAAACTCTCCGCGGTCTCTTGAAAGTCACATGAGAAACGTCTGCACATAAAGCTCAAAATTATTGCCTCAATTTTTCGTTGTGAACAGGCCGATGGTTTAGCTGCATATGAATTGTGTAATAAAAAATAAAAAAGGACAAAATACTGCTCTAAAAAAAAAGCATACAGCCTTGTTCTTGCTTTGTCTGCACATTTACAAGAAGGTGAGTACTAATTGTCTTTACACTAATCCCTCATGCAATGCACTTCATCTTGGGTTCTTCTGTTCTAATTACACGGAACCTCCTTGCAAAACTTGCTCCATGGTGGTCGTATGGCAGCTTAGTTGCCGGGGTAGCTATCATTTCTTGAAGCGCGACTGCTTCGCTGATACAGTGCCCCTCTACCAGTACCCACACTGGAACCGGTACTCATTTTGCCGACCTCGGAAGGATGACAGGCTGAGTCAACCCCCTGGTGTATTAATTCAGTGGCCCGACGGGGCTTGAACTCAGGACCCTAGGATCCCAAGCCACCACCCTAACCACTGAGCCAACACCAGGCTTACTTGCTCCATGATGAAGATTAAGCGTGAAAATGGACCCTCATGAGAGACCGAGAGGGCAGGGGAAGGTCTGGACCCAAGAACTCTGTGATCATTGATAAATACCTTGGGGTATAGCTCAGGATATTGGGGTTCAGCAAATCCTGGATATGATCATATCAATTAATAAGACGTTTATGGACACAACTCAGGCAGCTCATGGCATTTTAGGAAAGTTTTGAAATGATCATTATTACTGTGTTCTTCTCGACTACTCCCTAATATGTCCACATCTTTACACCGATAGCAGACCGACAAATATAGCATCAACCAAGTCTTCCTGGCAAAAGGTTCTGGGGAAGTGAGCTGGTTCCTCCTGCCAGTTCCGCAGGAGTTCCGGCAATAGGAAAGAAAACCATATCGGTTAGTATGAGCCACGTCAGGACAAGGAAAGAACAAGTGTGTCGGTTTTATTAACGCTCAACAAAGCAAGTGGTATGTCAATAATAAATAAAGAGACCCCATGTCGCGAATCCTTTGCTTATCCAGTGTTTGTGGGACTTTGAAGAATGGAACCTCCTGCATTCCCGCCCGCTCCTGCCAAAAGCCGACGAATGGCTGGCAAGTGGGTCGACCGACCAAACCACGTGTTGTCCCGACATCTCGACCGCCTGATCTGTACACGGGACAAAAGGCACCCGTGGATCACCCAAGTGTTTGCTCCGCGATGTGGTTTGAGATAACACGTCTGTTGAAAGTTAAACACAAAATGTACAGAACAATGACATTGCTTACATCTATCATAGACTTGTTTGCACAATGGCATGGCCTGCATGATGGGTCACTCGAAGCTGAGCAAGATGGCAGCTTCAGTTACTCACTCAACTGTCACACCTTGACCTCTCCACCTTGGGGGATCAGATACAGGTACCACCATTATATCTTTACAGGTGCCATATTGCCTCGCGTAACCCATTCCTGGTCATGTCACCTGCTCAGTGAACCAAAATGGCTGGTGTGAAGACGTACCAAAGTATTTCCAGTGAAACTGAAGGTCTGAAACTGGTTTAGCCTTTAAATAATCATCAAATTGGAGCGATGTTGCATCATCACAAGAGCAATTACTTTATGGTATCTGATAGCAAGACACAGCAAATGTGTCTTCATTTATGTTCCGACTTTAAAATGTCGTCTCCGGAAGGTACAGTGAAGGCGTTGTAAACGGGGTACGCTGGAAGCACGTCCATCACAAGACAGACCTTCGTCGAAGTGATGGATCCAAAACAAATGCTGCTTACATCTTCAACAAAATCGGATTGCTATGATGGGACAAACAACTTTTTTCCTTTTCCCAGGTGTCAATGTTTGCAGTTCTTTTTTCCTTAACTACAAACTGCCATTTGTAAATACAGCTGGAAATATTGAGGAGGTGAAATGGAGGTGAATGGTGAGATGGAGTGGAATTTGTAAGTGGGGAAGTTGAGGTGGATGCATAATGGGGTTCACATGGAGGTCTATGAGGGGGTGTAAGCGGATGAAGAGAGAACGTCACTCGTCTCTCCCTCGATGAAGGTATGTCTTTAAAGTGTGTGTTCAATTGTCTTTAAACATAATGTGTCAGGCACCGCATTCTCAGAACGTGCTGTTCCTTCAAGGAGGCGTTCAGTGAACTCTCTGTTCCATCTGGCCACGAACATTAGAAACTTCGTATCACAGCGGGTCGTTGTGCCCTGGTTTGAAATACTTTGCTGTCATTGAAAGGCCTTTCATAATCGTGTCCCTTTCTCTCTCTCTCTCTCTCTGCAAGCCTCCGTCCTTGTATCGTGGATATTTTAACTCGTGAGACTCGAAACAAGAAAACTATTCACATGATGAAAAATTTATAAACTTAGCTTGCAACTGTGTGGTCCGGTGGCTGTAGTGCTCTCGAGTTCTACCATTACGACGCACGGCCCTCGAGTTTGCATCGCACGTGACACGTCAATTTGTCCATTGTGTCCTCATGTCCCCATATTTTGTACGATTTATGTACAAGCTCCTTTACGAACCTCAGACATAGGGATGAAACGGTTAAGTGTGGAGAGATATGCAAGACGTGGCCACAAATGTTTAACACGCGTACGCGGCAAACGAAATGCATTTGATATGCTCCGAGTTATTGAATTGATGAGGTTATGCCATCCACTTCTCTTATTAAGGCTGTGAAACATGCTGGGCCTCAGCCAGATTTACAACCAGACAGTGCACTGTGTGATAACAACAATCACCACAAGATGTCTGGCTAGAATAACTGTGGCCTTTTGTAACCCTGCACCCCCTCATACCACCGCAGTCTCATCGTCCTCCTTCCTCTAAACGGTTACAAGCCCGCTACAGCACAGCAACACCCCACACCCACCCACACCCTGAGCTTGCTGTCGATGAACTATAAATCTCACTCTGGGGATATCTCAGTAACAAGGCCGAGCTGAGAGACAACAATCCTCGGCTTTGTGGTGACAACTCCTCCAAGTGCTCCTCGTTTTTCTCATAGACCACCGGCGTGCGAGCACTACGGGCAAGACCTACTACCGAGACAGTGGCAAACTGGGCATCAACCACAGGCCTACTCAATGTCGCGGGAGTGCCGGCCACTCGGTCTCACCCAGGCGGCACACTCCTTCGCATTCTGATGGCACATTCCCTCACGCGTCATGACCGAATGCGTGGTACCATACGCCAAGGTACTGGAATGTTGCAGCGCCTTGCAGAAACAGGCATGAAGTCATGACAAAATTAAGGAAATTACTTAACTCTCAATATATTATTTAGTAACACGAACAGCAATAGATTTCACGACTACATTTCGAGAACATAGACATCACATCAGGTTAACAGCACAAGTTGTTTTTTGATGTACGTACATCCAACTTTCAATTTTAAGAACACGATGAAAGGTCCATCGATATAGTACATATGCAGATGCGGGTGGGAGGAGGTGACAAGCGCAAAATTAACGAAGGAATTGGAATATGATGGATGGAGGAGACAAAGTGCATGGAGAAAAGGGAAAGGAGGTGAGGACATAGTATGATGAGGAGAGAAAGTTGGATGTATCCATCAAAACTGGGAAAAGGAGGAGTCAAAAAACTTGGCAATCTTCCGTATGTAATTTGTAGATGGCCTGGAAAGCTGATGGAGTGTCAGTAAGGCTCAATTGGTGGTATGCTTACATCTGAGACGCATGGTTATTAGACTCCAACCTTTTCATACCAACTGAGAAAAAGGGTCAAGTGGAAATAAAAATTGAAGCTGATCCTGCAATGTCATAACAAAGGGAAGGAATTGTGGTGCAATATGAGAAAAGACTTAGCAATTGATGAGATAGAGGGCATCATCATTCCTGGTCAACAGGTAGGCCTCGTGGGATATCGGTGAACGGTGAGCCTCCGTTGGAAGACGAGATCAGATCAAATTGAAGCTACTTTCCTGTTTCTGCACCACAACCAATTGACGAGCACCACCTGCGATGGAACCATCCACTTTAATACGACACGACAGCATGGATTCGCTTATCAAAGGAGAGTTGTTTTTTTAATCCAGGCTCATGGGGGAGCTGTTTGTGTATCCAACATAGTTTCTTGATAGCACGCCACCAACACCGCACTTGTTTGGCCTTTATAAAGCCCACTAAAGATAATCCAATAGTTTATTTCCATGTTGCAAGTTGTTACATTCAAGGACCGAGTTATCCCAATGACTTCCAGGAAAATATGTACGTATCTACACACCCGATGCTGGAGGTCATAAATGGCACTTCACAGGTGTGGACACCAAATTGCTGCCGCGTTTACGCAAAAGTTTAATCACAACTTCCAACCAAGCATAAGAGTTCAGTTCAGTATCACGGCAAGCTTCCAAATACCTGCCTTCACCCTCACTCGGATCATGACCTTGATAGATTTACCATCTTCATCCGAGGTTCATGACCTTGATAGACTGACCATTACGAGCTTATCTGGAAGTGGAATTCCAGATAAGGTATTGTCATTGTGCATCGTCCGTCCGTCCATCTGCCTCCTATTTCGACTTCTCCGGCCAAACCGCTGGCCCCATCCGGCTAAAAATTTGGTAGCAACGTTCTGCTCTTGACTGGTAACGAGAATTGCAAAGCTCATTCCAGTCACGTGACTTTAAGTATGTCAAAATGGCGGACTTAGTCAATTCCTTCAAAAATCTTCTCCAGAGCCATCAGTCTGAATGCTACCAAATTTAGGTTCAAACATCAAGGCCAGGGCCCAGGTGTTAAATTGTGGAGGTCGTGCCGATCAAGTGACTGGAAGTATGTCAAAATTGTGGACTTGATAAATTATTGGGAAAATCATCTAAATTCCTTCATAAATCTTCTCCAAACTGACCAATCAGAATGCTATCAAATTTGAGGGTAAAGAAGATGAGAGTTCAGACATTTTTACAGCAGGGATCTGGTGGTTAATGTATGGAATGGTCTCACAGGAAAGGTAGTGACAGTGGGAGAGTGGATAGATTTAATTGGGAATTCGATGGGTAACTAAATGTATTGGAGATAGAGGGGTATAGGAATATTGGCAGGACTTGTACAGGTAGCTTGTGCATGGATGGTCGATGGATACTAATGAAGTTGATGAAGCACAGGCATGAGGGGCCGAATGTCCTCCTCCTGCACCAAAGTTCCTTATTGTGTGTGCGTATCCTTGTGAGTGAAAGTGATGTGTTCGTGTTGATTTTTAAAAATTTTTTACCAAACCAGTTAGGTAATCGATATGGTGGTTGTCGAGTGTTGAGGACATTGGGCTGGCATCAGATGGCTTGGACTCTTGTACAGCTGAAGGGAGCAGTATTAAGGATTTGTCTGTCAAATTTCCCTGATGCTATAGAATCGTTGGTTAAAAAAAAACACAGCTAGTTAATTAACGAACTTCATGGAGGGAATAATTTGCCTCCCTTGCCTGCTCTGGTAAATGTATATATATATATATATATATATATATATATATATATATATATATATATATATATATATATATATATATATATATATATATGATTATAGAGTCCACACTGTGATCGACTGTCAATGCCTGGAGGGCAGCTGGGATTGGCATTAAAATATGACTCGCTTGCCTTAGTTCTGCGCACCAAAACATCTTGTGGGGTGGTTCAGATGGTTTGGTATCACAGGTATGGAAAAATCCTTCCAGCACACTTGATACATGTACCCTCAAAAAGAACTGAGAAAGAGGTAAGAATTGACATCCTTTTTGGTGGATCACTGATATATGCCCATAAAACTTGTAGGCACATGCTCTGAAACATCCTCAAAAAGGTTCACTATCAGCTGGACACGTAAAAAAACCTGTGAATCGCTTCATGCCCAGCCAGTTGAGGATGAAACACCTGGAGGACACCGAAGTTTGGGAAAGGTCTCAATGGCCGTTCGTTATGTAAAACGTCTCGATCCCACACAAGGATAACATTAGATTAATCCAACAGTACCCATCTGTATTCTGTGAAACACTGCACTTATACAGTCTTATTTTACTGCTTCGTCTGGTTTGAGTTTCTTAAGTGAATGACGTCTAAGAAGTTGCAGTTTATACTCATTTCCTGAGAACGCAATTTGCTGGACTGGAAGGTTTTGCAATATGCGGTGCCAGACACTGTTCCTTATTTCTTTGAGAAAGAGGCAGAGCCTGGTTTGGGTCGCAAGAGTCACAAATTATTTATATACTCATAGTATTTGCATAGGCCAAGGAAGGCCTTTTCAAATGCCCAGATATCGTGTTTCAAGTTTATAAACCAAGGTTGTGGCGTCGATGACAAATGAGAAGTTTACAGGTGCCCGGAAATCTCTACAAGCCAGTAGTACAGAGCAGTGTCCAATGGAGCCTTTCTTCGTAAGCCTCATTAACTCTTTTATTAAACAATAAATATAATAGGCATAGTTATGTTAAGGAAGAAAACGTCATGAGTATCAAAAGAAAAGAAAAACCATATGGATGAAAACAAACATTATCAAAAGGGATCAAAAATCCAAAAACAGAACACAAAGTCTTAATGGTCTTACAAGATACATGATGTTGCCTAAAACGAGGGCTTATTGATAGCACCGAATGAGCAAATGAAGATTGGTGATAAGAGAATCAACACAAATATCGCCAAATTTAAGGAAAGAAAGCAATGTCACCAACATTGTAGTCAAAAGAGGAATCGGAAAGAAAGAGGAATCAAAATGCAAGTAAAAATATCAGATCAAGATCAGTAACAATAACAAAGAGGTGCAAATAACATGAAATACCGTACATGCGGTTACTGCATGGAATAGCGAGAGTTCATATTCACATTGAAAATATTTTGCTGTATCAAGGTATCAAGAGGTCCCACTTTGTTTGGACACCAGACGTTTTTTTCATTATTATTCAATTCAGCTTAGAATGGGATTAAAATGAATTCAATTCATATCAAATGGAAGACCAAATAGGTACAAGTCCTGCATCAGAGTAATCAGAAGGAACTCAAACAAGGAAAAAACAAAGATGAAGTCATCAGAAGGAACCTGGATAGGATTCATATTTCAGCTGTTACTCTTCTACCCTCAAACCCATCCAAGCACAGCCAAGTGAACCTTTTTTAGATAAATAAATAAACCCCAAAAGAACCCAGATCAAATCAAAAAAATTCTTGCTGCCAGACCACGTGTCCGATGAAGGTGAAATTTTAAACATGCATTCCCCATCACTACTGGATCATAATTTTGAAGTTTCATGTCGATTGATTAAGTAGTTCCAGAGAAAACATTATTTAATATTTTTCTTCAATCCAATAAGGCTGCCAAACCATGTGACCTATCAATTATTCCTTAAACTTGTACACTCAAGGTTTGGGGAACATTTGTGTGAAGTTTCCCATTGATCTGTCCAGCTGTTCTGGAGAAGATTTTATATAGGTTTTAAGATAAATCCAATATGGCTGACAAACCAGGTGACCTATGATGTCATATCTGTGAACATTTTGTTCTTCATGGATAAGCGGTCATATGTTTAAAGTTTCGCCTCAATCTGTTCAGCCACTTCAGAGAAGATTTTAAAAGCTTAAAATAATAATAATAATAATAATAATAATAATAATAATAATAATAATAATAATAATAAAAAATATGGCTGCCAAATCACTTGACCGATGACATCCAAAAAAATTTTGGACCATTTTATGCCTAGATGACCCTCAAAAATTTTCATACTGAACGGATATAGCATTCTACATATGCAATTATGACGTCATAAAAAAATCACTTTTTCCCCAGGAGGAGTACTTGCCACGTGCCAAGTTTTAAATTTTTCCTTGGTGCGGTTTCAGAGATGCAGAGAGCCAAAGTATTTCCGTTTTTCCAATATGGATGCCACACCACGTGACCTATGACATCATAATTATCATTACACCATTCTACATGAGTAGTCACACCAATGGTGAAAATTTTATCTCAATCTGACAAGCGGTTGGGGAGAAAAACACGAAAGTTCTGTAAGGACAAACAAACAAACAAACAGACAGACAGACAGACAGACAGACAGACAGACAGACAAACAAGAAAAAGACGTTGTGCAGAGCACAATACTTGCAAAATCCACCCCTCTCTCCACAGGTTGCCATGGATACATCAAATTGGTCATTTCTTTAAGATTAAAATTGACAATCTTAATCAGGTCAATCAGATGAAAATTATTTTTCAGATTAGAATTGATGATTTTGGAAGTTTAACCTTCGGTTGACCTTTGACTTTTTTACCTCAAAAATAGTTGCTTTCCCAATTCAGTGATGCAATATGCAATTGCTGCTTAATCTTCAGGTTAATCAAATGTAAATTGACGATTTTTCAGAGGAAATTTTATGATTTTAGAAGTTTGACCTTGAGTTGACCTTTGAACTTTTGACCTCAAAATAGTTGGTTCCCAATTCAGTGACAATATACAAATCATGTTCAAATTTCAAGTCTCAAATGGAATGGATTTCTGAATCGGATGAAAAATGACGATTTTAGAAATTTGACCTCAAGATGACTTTTGATGTCAAAATCAATAGGTTTCTCAGTTGAGACTACCCCAACAACCTGGTAGAGTTTCATGACGATCGGATAAGAAGTGTGACCAGTCGGTGACAGAGAGACAAACAGACAGACAGAATAACAAAATCGACTGACCAATATACTTGAAAAATCTTCGATTTTGCAAGTAACAGACGAAGAAACAAACAAGCAGTCAGAGACTGGTACTTACGAAATCGTCAACTTGACCTCTGACCTTGTCTAATAAAAGCTGTCTCTTGAGAAGGTAGCGACGCAAACCAGAAGTTTCTACGATGATTCTGTACCAAACCACCAAAAATCGTAACGTCGACCGAAGGAAAAATCTCCATTTCTCCACGCAATTATTTAATATTATTTTATCAAAGTCACAAAACCGTAATATTCGGCCATCCACCAACAATCTTTACATAATCCGATGGCTTAGCGAGTCAGGCATGTGACGATAACCTTTATTGGGATAAAAAAAATGACGTTTAAACACCATCTTTATCGAAAACACCGTCAGCGCGCACACGCAAAACATTTACGTGATCAACGCCGCCTCTGCTCAAGTGCACTGCACCATGTGACGACCCGTGACGCACGAGTGAAATATTTTTTATACAATCATAAAACGTCTCCAAAACATCCGATTTTTTACCAGAATTTCGACAACAGAGTTTTAAGCGTCCTAGGCAATCGCAAAAACCGAAGACAAAATTAAAATCGAAGTTAAAACGAACTTGTAACGTCGACCGAATCAAAAATACTCCATTTCTCCACATTAATTTACGGAATTATGTTTGACCTGACTGTGACCTTGACCTTTGACCGATGTTGACCAAAATCTAATCAGCGCTAGCCATCACCCTCCTGAATCACGTGGTGTAATTTGACATTTGTAGCTTCTTCCGTTCTCGAGTTATCGTGCCTACAAACAAACAAACAAACAAACAAACAGAAATGGAAGGCATCAATATACTTACGAAATCTTTAGATTTCGTTTGTAACAAACAAGCAGTCAAAGACTGGTACATACGAAATCGTCAACTTGACCTCTGACTGTCTAATAAAAGCTGTCTCGAGAGAAGGTAGCGAAGCAAACCAGAAGTTTCTACGATGATTCTGTACCAAACCATCAAAAATCGAATGTTTTGGATGTTTGACCTCACTGTGACTTTGACCTTTCACCGATTTTGACCAAAATATAATCAGCGCTAGCCACCACCCTCCTGAATCACGTGGTGCATTTTGCATTGGTAGCTTCTTCCGTTCTCGAGTTATCTGTACCAAACCATCAAAAATCGAATATTTGACCTCACAGTGACCTTGACCTTTGACCGATTTTGACCAAAATCTAATCAGCACTAGCCATCGCCCTCCTGAATCACGTGGTGTAATTTGACATTGGTAGCTTCTTCCGTTCTCGAGTTATCTGTACCAAACCATCAAAAATCCAATATTTGACCTCACTGTGACCTTGACCTTTGACCGATTTTGACCAAAATCTAATCAGAACTAGCCATCACCCTCCTGAATCAGTGGTGTAATTTGACATTGGTAGCTTCTTCCATTCTCGAGTTATCGTGCCTTCAAACAAACAAACAAGCAGTCATAGACTGGTACTTACGAAATCGTCAACTTGACCTCTGACCTTGTCTAATAAAAGCTGTCTCTCGAGAAGGTAGCGACGCAAACCAGAAGTTTGTACGATGATTCTGTTCCAAACCATCAAAAATCGAATGTTTCACCTCACTGTGACCTTGAGCGTTGACTTCAAAATAATAACCTTCTTTTTCCTCATTCAATTCCTCTTGAGAAGAAATAATAATATTCATCAAAGCCTTTTCATAATTCTTTTCTTCCACACACTCTAATTTACCATAAGGCAGAGATTGAGACATTGCCCATCCATACAAATTATCAGCATCAAAATACATCAAATAATTACTGTCTTTTTCACTATCATAATTTGGAAGATATTTATTATTTGCTTTAGCATATCTTTTTGAACATACTTGTGATATTCCACCTCTCTTAGACTTCTCAATCATCAAAAGCATATCTGCATCACTGATTAAATCTATATCTTGTTTTGTCATTTCCAACCTTGCACTCCAAGCTAAACCAGGAGCTGTGAAATAGTGGGCAGGATCTAATCCATAACAATTTTTATTATGACAGAGTGATCTAAAAGCTTCAAACACATCAGCTAACAATAAAACATCTGTTTTTATTTACAAATCATGAAATTCTCCAAGCTTCTTTATCTTAAATATTTTCCAAATTTCTTGTGCGTGTTTTTATTCCTTATCACTTATCTCTTCTTCATAAAGGTTATTATAGAAACTTTCTTTTGAAGGAAGTTGTGTTTCTTTAAATCTCATAAATGAATCCATATAATCATCTATCTATAATTCCAGCAATCTGTGTGTGTGTGTGTGTGTGTGTGTGTGTGTGTGTGTGTGTGTGTGTGTGTGTGTGTGTGTGTGTGTGTGTGTGTGTGTGTGTATGCGACCGCCGTTTCTCGACGACCGCTAGTCCGATCTGATTGAAACTTGCCAGAAATATTGCTGGGGACCCGCGGATGTGCCTTTTCGAGGTTTGATATCAATCGGACGAGCGGTTCCGAAGTTACGGCCATTTATCTGTCGACCAATGATAAGACACGGTGCTATGACATCACGAATGACGTCACAATTAATGTTTATTTATTTATTTCCCACGATTGACGTCACAATTCTTCTTCTTCGTTTGGTATGACATCACAATCGATGCTGGGGACCTGAGTATGTGCCTTTTCAAGGTTTGATATTAATCGGACAAGTGGTGCCCAAGTTATGGCCATTTATTTACCAAACAAATGACAGGACACGGTGCTATGACATCAAGAATGACGTCACAATTAATGTTTATTTCTTTATTTATTTGTTTTTTGTTTTTTTGTGAATACATTTGTGAATACATTTACAGAGGGAGGAGGGGGAGAGAGGAGGGGGGGAAGAGGTGGGGAGAGAGGAGGGCGAGAGAGGGAGGCAAGAGAGGGGAGGTCACAATTCAAGAGAGGGGGAGAGAGGACGGTGAGAGTGGGGGGGAGAGAGGAGGTGCGAGACTAGGGGGGAGCGAGGGGCGAGAGAGAGGGGGCGTCACAATTCTTCTTCGCTTGATATGACGTCGCAATTGACGCTGGGGACCTGAGTATGTTTCCCAGGTGTTTCCCAAGTTATGGCCATTTATGATACGGTTGGTCCGATCTAATTGAAAAAAATGCCCCAATCCAGTCGTCATTTACGAGAGCGAAGGAACGAAGCTGCACATACTGGCATGCCTCACCCACAAGAGAGGGGGAGAGAGGAGGGGCGAGAGAGGGGAGGGGTGAGGGGGGGGGTGAAAATGCCTCAATCCAGTCGTCGTTTCCGCACCTACGGGCCCGCACTAGTAAGGATAAATTCCCGTACTTGTAAGAATTTTCTCTTTACTTTGAATTTCATTCCGTTTGAATTTCCTCTCTCGTTAGAATTCCCTCTTTAATCAGATTTTCATCGATAATCAGAATTTCCTCTTTAATCAGAATTTAATCGATAATCAGAATTTCCTCTTTAGTTAGAATTCCATTCATTGTTCGAATTTTCTTTATAATTAGAATTTCATCTTCAGTTAGAATTTCTTCATTAATTTCCTCATTCATTAGAATTTCCTCTTTACTTTGAATTTCCTTTTTAGTTAGAATTTCCTCTTTTGGAAAGAATGAATTAAGATTTTGAAAAGAGCCCGTGGAGCTTAGATTTGATGCTCGGTCGGCTAGTGGTGTTTCCAGAAACTTGTAAGAATCTAGAAACCTAATACGAGTTAAAGGTTTTGTGAATATCATTTTTGTAAATGAAATATACTTTTGACTTGTGTTTGTTACGGCAGAAATATTCCCTGGTGTTTTTGAAAGTTCATTTATAAATAGATGTGTATCATTATTGGTGCTGTTGTGAAGAAAGACTGAAATAAAAGAAGGAAATTTATAATTAAGATTACAACAGGAATGAGCGAGACCTCTATATTTACCAATAAGATGGCAATTATCACTAACTTTGACCTCTCCCTCAATTTCCTCCTCACAAATATGGCAGATATTGTTCTTTCTAAATTCTAATTTTTCTTCTTCGGTTAATTTCATCGGTTCATTTGTTTCTTTCATTAATTTGGTTAGTCTTATACAATCCTTTTCTAATCGTTTTACAAACTCTTGTGAAGCTTTTTTTTCCACTATAATGTTCAAGTTTATTATACTTTTCTCCAACAGATGATTTGATATAATAACAGAAACCACAAGGAATACGTTTTTGATATTTATTTGTATGTGATTCTTTTGGATTAGGAGAAGCAGTATTTATCTTTTTAAGGATACATTCAAAATCAGCATATATCACAAATGGGTGCATGATAGATTTATTATAATCTTCAAAAGAAATATTTTCACCAGGTTTAGGCATTGTAATTACAGCTGATGTATGATTACTACAATATTTTGAATGTTGTTCTAATCGTTCTGTTGTATGAAATGAATTAAGACATCGCTTACAAGGATATATTTTGTTTTCTGTTCTGAATACCTGAGAAGAGATTAATCTTGATAAATTATTGATGTATGTATAATGTGAATTCTTTCCAACACTAAAATATAAAAGATCAATGTGTTTCTTCATTTTTTATTGTTGTTTGAAATTTTTAATATTTGAACTTTGTATCCGTTAATCCATATACATTAATAGAAAGATTATTCTTTTTCTCAAATTTAGGAATATCTGTTAGTGGCATTGCAAGTTTAAAATATTTCATGTCCAAGGTATTCTCATATTTCATATATTGTTTTACTCTTTCTGAATTACAATTTGGTGGATGTAAGTGAGCAGGAACAGACCAGAGAAAACATTTATTATCATTGTTCTTAATATTAACAACTGCCTTCTTTAGTATTATTTCTTTTGGTAATTCAATATAAGAAGAAGCTTTAAGAAGGTCTGATTTTAGAATGTGTATATCTAAAAAGATGGTTTTTTAAATATTAAATCCACTTCCTACCACTGTATAATCAACATCCTCCTCTGGTCTTGATAGTTCTTCATAAAACCCACTATTCAAAAAATCTTGAAATGATGTTATAAAATGAAGATCTGTTCTCATATGAGGAGTTTGTTCTTCATCTTGTCTTTTCATATTCATTTTCACTCCCAAATAAAACTTTAAAGTTTTTATTTCTCTTAATGTCTTTTTAATAACTTTTTCAACATCAGGTTTCACTATTTCAATTGATTCAGCTATTGATGATGGACCGGGTTCTCCAAATTGAAAAATCCTTATTTTAATATGATTCTTAAAAGCTCCATCAGTGTTTTCAATATAATAGTCTCCCTTTACTTTAAACTCATTCTTCTTGTGTTTTTGTGATTGAAGGTGCTTCTTATAACTACTCTTCGAAACATCCTTTGAGCAGATATCACAATGTTTTGTTTTCAACTCAAGTGGAGATATTTGATAAAATAGATTAAATGTGTGTTTGTTGGTTTAAAGGTGTTTTTTATAATACTTATATTCGTGATTACAAACATCGCAGTAAGTTGTATTCACCATATTCACAGAATAAAACTTTGCTTAAACGAAAATTTTCTTGAGGAAAATTTCGTTTAATTTCTAGGTGAATCTGTGCTGAAAACCATTTTATCCTCCAACTTTTTCACTGAATAAATACAATGTTTCAAGACACAAAAGACAAGTTTCAATCAATCACTTCATTTGTAAAAGATACTGAGAAATATGTCAAGGATGTAAAATTGAACAAAGATAAATATAACAACTATTGGATAAAAACAATTATGGTGGATAAGATGAGTTCTTCAATTTCATTCAGTGGAAGGGCTTTTAGTATACCTGGAAGAACATCAATTAAAGTATCTCCAACAATAGTTTCTCCTCTCCTTCTGGTGATATATTCAAAACTCAAAAAAGCAATGAAACAAGAAAAAGTATCAAAAAATAAAAACCTTATGGATGAAGCTTCAGAAAGAAAAGATAAGACAATCTGTAATATGCAAGGAGAAATTTGTATTTTTTTCAACAACCCAAAAGATTTAAATCCTGATGAAATAAAGGATGTTAATATATCAGGTGAAATGACATTTTGTTCAATAGTAGTTAAGGATCATTTTAAAATTACCTTTAATATAAAAATGTTGTAGTTGAATCTGGTAATGAAAAAAAGTAGATAGATATAGATGGTAATGTTGTTTCTATGATTTAAATATGAGTCGATATTCAACTGAAGATTTTGAAGATTATGGGAGTGATTATGATAGTTATGAAAGTAGTTTTATAGATGATTCCAAAGATGAATTTTAGTTTAAGTCAAGTTTTACTTTATAAATATGCTAGATTTTGAACCTCTTGAATTCTCTGATTCTCCATATGACAAATTTGAGAATTGTCCTGCATGTGAAAGAGTGGGATTAAACACAGAGTCAAAAGCCTATAAACAATGCAGATACTGTGATTATCTTCTAATTAATGATAATAAAAAATATAAAAAGGAAAATAATTCTTTTAGATTTACACCAAAAATGAATTACTTTACAAGATTGATTAGAGAAATGAATGTAAAGTATGAGGGTGATGTAAAGTACACACCTTTCCTTACAAGGGAAGAAACTGAACATATTCGAGAAATGTTCAAAGGATTCTTGTTATATATTATTCACGATTGTCATTTTCAGGGAAATATCAACACACGATATTGTATAAATAAAATAATGGATCATCTTGAAATTAAACCTGAACTTAGGATAAAATATAGTTTCTAAAAAAGCCAACAATAAATTAAATAACCTGTTTTCCAAATATATAAATGAATGATTTTTTTACCAATTTGGGAAAATAAAATAAAATTTAACAATCATAAAAATCTTCCAAATTCATTAAGATGTCTCATAGTTGGTTCAAGCGGATGCAGAAAAATCTGCTTACTTTTGAAGATGCTCCTGACTCCCAACTTTTTAGATTATGATAATGTAATAATTTTCACAAAGTCAAATTTTCAACCAGAGTATCAACTACTCTCACAAGGTTTTAATGCTGGTCTTCAAAAAGAAGATATAATCGATTTATTTCAACTTCGAAAAAACCGAAATGATTACAACATTGAAGATATAATACAACTATTTTGTGATACACAGAGATGTAAAGAGAAATCAAAACCGATAACTTATGTTCTTAGTGATAATACGGATGATATACCGTCTCCCCAAGGTTTGGATAAATGAAAAAAGAACCTCGTTATCTTTGATGATGGTGTTAATGAGAGAAACCAAACGGTAATGGACAGCTACTACACAAGAGGGAGACATTCTTCTTGTAATTGTATTTATCTTAATCAATCATACTTTCAACTTCCTCGTCGTTCCATCAGAAACAATGCTAATACATTTTATTTTATTCAAATTATATTCAATAGATATAAACAATTTTTGGAGAGATAATTGTTCTACATTATGTCGTAAAAAGGAATTTGGGGATTACATGAAGCACATGACTGAAAAATATAAATATATTGTTGTGAAACAAGATGAGATATTCAATGATATTTTCCAATAAATAAATGGATGCAAAAGAAAGAGCAAGAAGATTTAAGGAACATCAAGAGTTGGTTTCAAAAGTTGTAAAACAACAGGAAGACATGAAGAAGAAATGCAGACAGAAACTAATGGGTGAAGAAGCATTTGAAAGAAAACAAGAGAAAATTTTTAAACCACTTTTAAAAATGTCCAAAGAAAAAATTATAGATGTTTCCGCAGTTCCCACAATAGAATCAACTCCGAAAAAACTTCAAATGGTAAAAGATTTCAGTCAAATGATGGAGTAAGAATTAGAGCATATAGGATAATTAGAATATGATGACGAAGGATTATTTCAACAACTGGAAGAGATTAATCGACCCCCTGATTATATTGTGAATGCTCTTCAAAACAATGAATATTCAGTGGAATCAAAAACCAAAGCAGGACTCATCCCAACAGAACAACCAGCAATATTTCATCTTGTTCAAGAAAAGGTATTGATATTTAATGATGAATTAACGTTCTTGGATTCTGCTCAACCTCCTGTTAAATTAACTCCAAGATTAATATTTCCTCTCACAAAATATGGAAGACAAATGTCAACTGTGAGGGATGAATCAAAGTATTTTGATAAACCATTGGATATGAAAAATAATGATGATAGAGTATATATTGATCTGCTGAACTCTGTTGATTATAAGGTTAGTCTTTCTGGTAAACGTAGCAAGAATGAGAAGGAGAAACACATTATTCAGGCTTTAAGTAGGCTTGGTTCAGGTGTTAGTTTTCTTCCAAATGACCCATCACAATTAGTTAATAGACTGCGATTGTTGTTAGGTCGTAAGAAGGCTGGAAATAACAATTGTTTTAATGAAGCATCAGCCATTTTAGACCAGTTGATGAACATGAAATAATTAATAAATATCAATATAAAGACATTTTATCTCGTATTAAATAAGATGAGAAGCACAATCTTGAGTTTTAATTTCACACAACAAGCGGCCACACATCTTCATTCCCATACCTACTACAACTTGACCCAACAAAAGAATATGAGGCCTCTTTATTGTCCATGGAAACTTATAATACCTTATTTAAGAAAAACTGAGAGAATTGACAAGTTTAGTTATAATCCGGAAAGTGGATACAAAACGATAACAGTCTCACCCGGAGCATATGAGATTTCTCAAATATCTTCCGAAATTGTTCGTCTTATGAAAGAACAGGGTGATGAACCAAAAAATATTGTTATCGATATTCAAAAACATACTTCAATATCAACGATTAAACTTAAAAATAACTACAAGGTTGATTTCACAATTGATAACTCATTTAGAGAGTTATTGTGTTTATCCTCAAAAAAGATTGAAACTAATGGGACGTTTTACAGTGATAATGTCATTCAAATAGCCTCAGGAATAAATTCGGTATTAATTCACTTTGATTTGATTGATGGTGCTTATAATAATGGAATAAAAACAAAAACAATATTTTCATTCAGCGCATACTCAACCACAATTGGTTATAAATTCAATATGGAACCCAAAAATTTGGTTTATCTCCCTGTGTCAGGAAAAACCATACACAGAGTAAATTTTAGGATAACCGACTAAGATAATCGTATGATTTCTTTTAATGGAGACGTTATATCCATCAGAATTCACCGACGTGAAGTTTTCCAATAAATAAATGGGATGATTGTGAGGAAACACGAGTTGGGAAAATATAAAATAATTACAGGGGATGGGATGTTCCTTTCCCCATACTACAAGGGTGAAGGTATGTATCTTGGTAGAGGATACTATAAACCCAAGAGACAAATTGGCGTCGGACATCAATTGAGAGATGGGCTAATGGATACTCTAATGGGTATCAGTTCAACTATTCTTAAACATAAAGACCTAATTGGTTCAACTGCTTCTGCTGTGGGAAATGTAGCAGGTGCTGTAAAGAGTATAAAAGATGCCCAAAAGGAATCTCATAAATTACAAGCAATAAAAGAAATTAAGGAAGGCAAGACTCAGTTGTCTCCCCAAGAACAACAGAAAATAATTCAAATACTTGGGTCAGGGTTTCAAAAGTTTTAACATCTTTTTCCTTAATAAATACAAGTATGGAAGCAATTGATAGTATCTATGATTTGGATGATACCATTGTCATCTCAAACTCCACTAAAAAAGATTACTTCAAGGTAAATGCAATAACTGGAATAGAATGGAATGCAAATGGTACAAAAAGTTTTGAAATATATAATCAACAAACTTATTTGAATCTATCCGAAAGTTTCTTGTTTTGTAAATTTACATTCACTAAGGCTGGGAATAACACAAACGCTACACTCGTAAATTATTTTTTCTGGAAAATGTTTGATAGTGTTAGTTTGTACATTGGAACACAAGAAGTTGAAGCAGTTGATTATGTCTCTGGTGTATCTGAAATGATGAAATTTACACGATATTCATTCAGTGATAGAATGGGAAAGGGGTCTGTCGAAGGTTTTATTCCTGATATGTCAACGGGAACAACCACAGACCCTGGATATATTCAAAGGAAAGGAGCGTATAATGATGATGTAAAAGCAGTTAATAGTTTTACTGTGGCAGTTCCTCTTGAAGGTATATTTGGATTTTGTGACCATGATAAAGTTCTGTATGGTCTTAAAATTAGATTTCAACTACAAAGGAATGATAATGAAAATAGATTACATTTTGGTGTTAGTAGTGCTTTTGGTGAGCAGAATAAATTTGTAATTGATGAAATGAGTTGGTATATTCGTGAATATACTCCTAATCTTAAAACAGAAGAGATGTTGAATATAAGACTTAACTCAAAGAAACCACTCAGTGTATCATACCTCAAAAGATGTCAACACGTTAAACTAAACCAAACCACTTACACATGGAATTTTGGTGTTCTGGAGGGAAAGCCACGATATCTGTGGATCATTTTTAAAAAACCAGATGGCGATACTGCTACTGATAAGAATAATGCATTGAGTGATAATGCTAAGGTGAAACAACTTCGAGTTTCTCTCGATGGAACATTTTATCCACGAGATAGATTGGAAATTAATTGGGAAAAAATGATTATGCTGAAGCATACAAGTCTTCCCAAAAGGTGTGTGAAAGTAATGGAAATAAAGAACCAATTTTGGATACGACAGCATTTAAAAGTTTGTATACAATCTATGCGTTTGACTTGAGCGCTCAAAAGGAAACTATAAAGTCTAATCGAGTGGATACTTCCCTATACATTGAAAGAGGAGAGAGTGAAGAAGTTGATACATATTGTTTGCTTTTGGAAGAAACAGAATTACAGATTAATACAGATAATGGTGTTATGGTTAGTCTCACATAATTTTTTGTTCAATAAATGAGTGGTAAAGTACCAACTGGGGTAGATGTTAATCAAATCAATCTTCATAAACTATCATCTTGTGTTCAAAATCAAAAGCCTTGGACAATTAACGTTCATACAATTCAGAGAAAAGGAGCAGTAAGAATTGATGTTTTGCTCACAAGAGAACAGGTTAAAATCTTGAATGACACTGGCTCACTTAAAATTAAAATGACAAAACCAATGTTGAAAAAATATTCAATAAGAGAGATGAGTGGAGGATTTCTCCCATTTCTAATTCATTTATTTGCTGGTTTAAGAGCGGTTGGAGCATTGACGGGTGGTATTTCAACAGCGGTGAAAACTGCCAATGAAAGGAAGGCTCAACTCCGGGCTCAAAAATCATTGGAAAGACATAACAAAGAGTTGGAGAAACAAATTAGTGGAAGTGGTGTAATTGTAGATTTTGCTGAAAAACTTGAAAGTCTGCCTGATAAAGCGAGATTGTTAGTTGGAAATATGCTTTCTTCTATCGCACAAGCAGGTGTAACATTAACTAAAAGGGGTAATGGATTCTATCTTTCTAATAAATAAATGAGCATTGATGAGTGGTTTTAAGAATTTGGAAAGAATGCATCAAATTTACAACTTGTCAAATATTGTAAGAAATTAAAAATTCATAATGTGGATATTTGTATGAGAGATGAATTAATAAACGTGCCTAAACATACAAAGAATATTATTATGAACTTAGAAGATAATAATGGAAACGGTTCTCATTGGATTTGTATTTTTAATAGTCAAGACAAATATTATTTTGATAGTTTTGGTCTTCCACCACCTGTTGAAGTCATAAAATTCTTACAGAATGGTGTTTATCAAACATTTCAAGTCCAAGAATTAAATTCCAAGTGTTGTGGTCAATTATGTCTATATGTGTTATTTCAACTCAACAAAAATAAAAAAATTTATATTATTTTTAATCTAATATAAATGACTTATGTTGGTAAAGATGGTTCTATCTTTGGTGTATCTCAAGAACTGGATATTGATTTATCAAATTATTACACAAAGGCACAGGCTGAACGACATAAATATAATATAACTAAAAATATTAACATGAAAAATGCTTATAAATTAAAAAAATTATCCAAGCCCGTCTGATACGAATGACTTGGTGAGATTAATCGATTTATCACAATATAAATCGTTAAATAAAACGGCCGTGTATTCCAAAGATACAGAAGTGTTGATTTTATCTCCAGCTCATACAGAATTCACAGTTTGAATTAAAATAAATTTTTTATAAAGAAGGGCATATCGTTTGCATGAGAATAGAACAATGGGGGTATGATATGAATGATTTAGGGTATAATTGGTCATTTAAAATTGACCTAGAAGACCTGGAACAATTAAATCAGTCTCTTCAGGAAGAATGTTATCCACTTGGTACAGAGAATGAGTTTTGTGGAAGCACGATTAGTAAACAACAAATAAAATAATTTAATAAGGGTAAATATTATAATGGTTTTGCCCAAGTTTATATCATGAAACAGAAAAAACAGGATTATATCTAATAAGTAAGGAAATACAAAATGATTTCACTCTGGGAAGATGGGGAGGTGTTTTGTGTCATAATATTATTCTGTCATATATTTTCTAATACATAAATGACGGCAAGAAGGCTTCAGGAAAATTATCATTTCTGTGTCCAAGCATACCTTCAATAAAAGGGTATTCGGTATTTTAATAAATATGTTCTACAACATAACAATTAGGTATTTTCAATAAAAGATTGGCATTATGCTGATGTTGATAAACCGACAACTTTAGATTTACTTAGAATGTTAAATAATAAAAAAAATTATAAAGTTAAGAAAACGTAAGGCTCTTTTAGAAATTCAAAATAAATTTTATTGGTTTCCTGTTGTAAAAAAAAATTATTTTGGATACAGGAATACGAAGAAATCCCGATGAATATATGTATGATATTCTATGGGGTGTAAGTGATTCAAGGATAGTGAGGGACGAGGAAGGAGTTGAAGAAGAGAGAGAAGAGGAGGAAAAGGAGAAGAGAGAGAAGGAGGAGAGGGAGAAGAAAGAGAAGGAGGAAAGAGAGAAGAGAGAAGGAGGAGAGGGAGGAAAGAGAGAAGGAGGAGAGGGAGAAGAGAGAGGAGGAGAGGGAGGAAATAGAGAGAATAAATAAATATGAAAATATGGAAACCAGTGAGATTTTAAAAAGATTGGGGGTATTACAGAAAATAAATAAATCTCAACGTACTGAGGAGGAAAACAAGGAATTGACAAGTCTATTAGAAATATTTTCGAAAAGACTATTGACAACATTTTCAAGGACAATATATTGACTTTAATTAATGTTTTTCATTTTTTTTGTTAAATAAATGGAGGAGAGAGTGAAGGCATTTCTAAGGATCCTTTATGTTTTAAAAATTAAGATTCAAATGTGCATGTTGGAAACTAAAAAGGTTTTTGCACACTGTCGGAATTTGTCTCATAAATAAATGAGTTATTGTCTCAAATGTAAAAAGAAAACTAATACTAAAAACTCATATTTTAAAAGTAAAATTAACAGAGTTATACAAAAAGGTACATGTTCGTTGTGTGGTTCAAAAAAGTGTCAATTTGTCTCCAAACACAAACATGGAGGAGATATACAAAAGTTTTTATCAGGAAGTAAATTTACAACTACTGGAATACCAGGGGAATTACATCTACCAGTGTATTCTTTCAGTGGTCCAGGCACAAACTTGGATAAAAGATTAGATGAGACAGACAATCCTAAATCATGGAGTGACCTCATCAATAGGGTTGATGAAGTCTGCATGAGACACAATATTGATTATGGGAATACCACAACTTTGGAAGAAAGGCATGAAGCCGATAGAGAAATGTTGTATAATTTGTCTCCGATACAAAATCCAACCTTGAGAGAAAAAGTTGATAGTTTCATCATTCAGAAGATGATCAGTGCTAAATTGAAACTTGGACTTGGAAATTCCAAAAACTTATAGGCTCTAATGATGTCATTAAGACTGAAGAACAATTAGCTGATGAATTACATAAACCAATAATCACAAAGTTTCAGAGAAGGAAGGTTTATTCCAAGGAAGTTGATTATATCTGGTCCGCTGATTTGATTGAACTCAATAATGATAAGGGGTACAAGTATGCTTTAACCGTTATTGATTTGAGGAGTAGATACGCGTGGGTTGTCCCTTTAAAAAGCAAAACAGGTAATACTCTTACGTTAACCTTTCAACAGATATTTAATAAAAGTAAGAGAAAACCTAAAAAATTGTGAACTGATGAGGGTAGATAGTTTTATAACAAGACATTTATGAATTTTCTAAAAAAGAACAGCATTACATTATACAGTACCTTTAATGAAGGGAAGGCCGTTGTTGTTGAACATTTTAATCATACCAAAAAAGAGAGATGATATAAAAAATTCACACAACTCAGTTCTCAACAATGGTTATCTTTTATTCAGGATATTGTGGATAAGTATAATGACACGATTCACACGTCAACGAATATGAAAGAGATTAATGTCAAAAAGCCTCAGTTCAAAGTTGGTGATATTGTCAGAATATATAGATGGAAATCTCATTTTGAAAAGGGTTATACAAAGCGGTGGACGAATGAACTTTTTTAAATTGTTGATGTAATCGATACAGTTCCTTGGACTTATAAGGTACATGATTTAGAAGGGGAAGAGATTTTAGGTTCATTTTATTCACAGGAATTACAAAAGACAAAACTAAGCAAATAATACTCATGGGAGCAATAGGTTGGCGCTTCACTCCCTCTACTATACACCATTATGGACACTTGAGGACCAAGTCCGAGGTGTTTTACAGGGTTAAATTTAAAAATATATATAATGTGTGTCAAGGGGGACGTTCTTAGATCTGCGAACCCCAAACACAGAATCCTCAACTGAATAGTCAGTCAAGGCTTAACTTTTGTTTGTTGGTGTGTGTGCAGTGGGGGACGTTCTTAGATCTGTGAACCCCAAACACAGAATCCTCAACTGAATAGTCAAGGGTTAACTTTTGTTTGTTGGTGTGCGTGTGCGTGTGCCTGTGCGTGTGTGTGAGATAATATAACAAGGAGCATAATCAACCCTAACCCTCACATTCAAAATCTCAACCCCAACCCAAACCTCGCCCAACACAATATCTTTTTTTAAATACGTATTTCAACAATATATATTTTTTATGTTTTTTCTCTTCTTCCAATTCTGTCTTTTAAAGCTTTCAGGTTTGATGAAGTAGAAAGGGGAAGTAAGAACCTTCCTGCATCTTCTTCCCAGAACTAACAACATATATTTTTTGTTTTTTTTTCTCTTCTTCCAATTCTGTCTTTTAAGGCTTTCAGGTTTGATAAAGTAGAAAGGGGGAGTAAGAACTTTCTTGATATTGCTCTCATCAAGCACCATCCAACAAAGAACTACATCGATAGGTTTAGATCCCCAAGAGTCTTGGTAAAAACCACATTTCAAGTCTCCAAAATAAACCCAACTTTCCAAGTCTCCAAAATAAACCCAACTTTCCAAGTCTCCAAGGTATAACCACATTCCTGTTGAGTTTCCAAGATATATAGTTATCATTGTGAGTTATCAAGCCAGAACCCACATTTCAAGTCCCCAAAAATATAACCATCTATCCAAGACTCCAAGGTGGAACCACAATTTCCAGAAATATTGTGGGTTTAAGTGATAGATCTCACATAGAAAACTGTGGATCATCAAGAAAAACTCCATTTTTCCAATTTTTATGGGTTTCAGTGATAGATCTCACATAGTATAACTGTGGATCATCAAGGAAAACTCCATTATTCCAATTTTTATGGGTTTCAGTGATAGATCTCACATAGTATAACTGTGGATCATCAAGGAAAACTCCATTTTTCCAATTTTTATGGGTTTCAGTGATAGATCTCACATAGTATAACTGTGGATCATCAAGGAAAACTCCATTATTCCAATTTTTAATGGTTTCAGTGATAGATCTCACATAGTATAACTGTGGATCATCAAGGAAAACTCTATTTTTCAAAATGTCTGAAATTTGTGAGTCTCCAAGGTAGGTTCCATATTTAGGACCATCTTGGCAGAACCCTTTTCCCGAGTCTCCAAGGAAGTTATTTAAACCATCAAGGCAGAACTCATTTACTGATTTTTTCAAAATTTGTGAGTCTCCAAGGTAAAACTTCTATTCTGGCTCATCAAGGTATAACTTGTTCAGTGGTATTGTCTTGATAAATCACAATGAGTACTATTGTTGCAAAAACTCTTTTTCAGGATTTTCCTGGTCTCCAAGGTATAACTCTTTGGTTGGGTCATCAAGGTCGAGCTCGTTCTGTGGGTCTTGGTCGCTCACAATGTCTTCAACCAAACCGACAATTTCGCCCCAGGTTGTGGCAAAAGCAGTATTTTCATTTTGTATTTCAGATACAATTTCCTGTGAGAGAAAATAATAATGTATTAATTAAGTGATTTAATGATTAAATGATTATATGCTAAAATCAAAGTCTGTAAATAGGAAAATAAAATCTTACCTTAATAGATAAGAGGTTTGAATCCAGTTCATCAACTTGAAGGTTTCGTTCCATACAAATAGTGGAACTCCAAGGAACTCCAAAGTCATCCCACTCAAGCCCAGCACAGCACTCCATTGTCAGTAAAAGTAAAAAATGTTTAAAATGGAGTCTGGGTTTGAAGCTTTTATTGAGAAAGACTGGTTGCTATGGTTTCCTTTTTCAAAATGGAGAATTCTTTGAAAATTCCCTGGGCAAGCCCAGGCAAGCTTCCGTTGGGAAATTTTTCAAAAACATAACATTCTAGAATTTTCTAGTGAATTCTTTGTGAGTCAGAAATTAACTAGAAATTATGTAAGAGTAGGCGGGGCTTAGTAGAAGTGGGCGGGGCTTAGGAACAGCGGGCATGGCATATGAAAATAACTCGTGAAAAGTGGGCGGGGCTTAGGAAAAGTAGGCACAGAATATGGGGAATACCTCATGAAAAGTGGGTGTGGCTTATGAAACGTGGGCGGAGCTTAGGAAAAAGTGGGCGTGGCTTATGCAAAAAATAATCTGAGGCTCAGGAGGTGGTCAAACAAGAGCATTAAGAGAAGTATATCATTTCATAATGACACAAAAGGGGTATCTTAAAAAATATAAAGATTCAAATGTTTTATTTTTAAATATTTTAGATGGGGATTATTGTGCAAAGAAAATTAAACCATTGAAGGAATTTAAGAATGAACAAATCTTTATAGGTTCAATGAGTGAGCTAAACAATATGCATTGGTTATTTGAAAAAAGTGCTCCGAGGTTAAAAGGGGAGGCTATTAAAATCTTCATTCACTTACATGTTTTATATATTTCAACAGCAGAGAATTCAACAGGTTGGGATAAAAAGGGGGTTTATTTTTAGGGGAAAAAATATGAATCGCTGAGAATCCCCAATTCATTAACAGAGGGGAAAGCGAGCCAGAATCAGTATATTCACCCTACTCTCACAATTACAAACGTCAGAAGGATGACAGGCTGAGTCAACCCAACCTGGTGTTAATTCAATAGCCAAGCTGGATTTGAACTTCAGTCCCAAGGATCCCAAGCCCACCACCCCAAAAACATTAAGCCAACAAAAGGAATGCATAATCATAGGGCTGTCAAAACGAGGAAGTGAGAATTTTTTTTAAATGTCTGATATTTTATGGGACATACAACCAAGCTGTTTTATATGGGACACATGAAACATGAAACCAAGCTGTTTTATATGGGACACATGAAACATGAAACCAAGCTGTTTTATATGGGATGCATAAAACAAGAAACCAAACTGTTTGTTTTGGGATACAGGAAACATGAAACCAACATGTTTTATATGGGACAGATGAACATGAAACCAAGCTGTGTTATATGGGATACATGAAACATGAAACCAATCTGTTTTATATGGGACACATGAAACATGAAACCAAGCTGTTTTATATGGGATACATGAAACATGAAACCAAGCTGTTTTATATGGGACACATGAAACATGAAACCAAGCAGTTTTATATGGGATTCATGAAACATGAAACCAATCTGTTTGTTATGGGATACATGAAACATGAAACCAAGCTGTTTTATATGGGACACATGAAACATGAAACCAAGCTATTTTATATGGGACACATGAAACATGAAACCAAGCTGTTTTATATGGGACACATGAAACATGAAACAAAGCTGTTTTATATGGGACACATGAAACATGAAACCAAGCTGTTTTATATGGGACACATGAAACATTTAACCAAGCTGTTTTATATGGGACACATGAAACATGAAAACAAACTGTTTGTTATGGGATACATAAAACATGAAACCAAACTGTTTGTTATGGGATACATGAAACATGAAACCGATCTGTTTTATATGGGATACATGAAACCAATCTGTTATATATGGGACACATGAAATATGAAACCAAGCTGTTTTATATGGGACACATGAAACATGAAAACAATCTGTTATATATGGGACACATGAAATATGAAACCAATCTGTTTTATATGGGACACATGAAATATGAAACCGATCTGTTTTATTTGGGATACATGAAACCAATCTTATATATGGGACACATGAAATCTGAAACCAATCTGTTTTATATGGGACACATGAAACATGAAACCGATCTGTTTTATATGGGATACATGAAACCAATCTGTTATATATGGGACACATGAAATATGAAACCAATCTTTTTTATGGGATACATGAAACCAATCTGTTATATATGGGACACATGAAATATGAAACCAATCTGTTTTATATGGGACACATGAAATATGAAACCGATCTGTTTTATATGGGATACATGAAACCAATCTTATATATGGGACACATGAAATATGAAACCAATCTGTTTTATATGGGATACATGAAACATGAAACCGATCTGTTTTATATGGGATACATGAAACCAATCTGTTATATATGGGACACATGAAATATGAAACCAATCTGTTTTATATGGGACACATGAAACATGAAACCGATCTGTTTCATATGGGATACATGAAACATGAAACCAAGCTGTTTTATATGGGACACATGAAACATGAAACCAAGCTGTTTTATATGGGACACATGAAACATTTAACCAAGCTGTTTTATATGGGACACATGAAACATGAAAACAAACTGTTTGTTATGGGATACATAAAACATGAAACCAAACTGTTTGTTATGGGATACATGAAACATGAAACCGATCTGTTTTATATGGGATACATGAAACCAATCTGTTATATATGGGACACATGAAATATGAAACCAAGCTGTTTTATATGGGACACATGAAACATGAAAACAATCTGTTATATATGGGACACATGAAATATGAAACCAATCTGTTTTATATGGGACACATGAAATATGAAACCGATCTGTTTTATATGGGATACATGAAACCAATCTTATATATGGGACACATGAAATCTGAAACCAATCTGTTTTATATGGGACACATGAAACATGAAACCGATCTGTTTTATATGGGATACATGAAACCAATCTGTTATATATGGGACACATGAAATATGAAACCAATCTGTTTTATATGGGATACATGAAACCAATCTGTTATATATGGGACACATGAAATATGAAACCAATCTGTTTTATATGGGACACATGAAATATGAAACCGATCTGTTTTATATGGGACACATGAAACCAATCTTATATATGGGACACATGAAATATGAAACCAAGCTGTTTTATATGGGACACATTAAACATGAAACCAATCTGTTTTATATGGGACACATGAAATATGAAACCAAGCTGTTTTATATGGGACACATTAAACATGAAACCAAGCTGTTTTATATGGGACACATGAAACATGAAACCAAGCTGTTTTATATGGGACACATTAAACATGAAACCAAGCTGTTTTATATGGGACACATGAAACATTAAAGGTCATTTTTTTTTACTTTGAAAGCTCGACACGTGTATAATTACATCCATAGCAGGTTTTTTTTTTTAAACAACATTGCACCACAGAACCAAAATAAAAGCTTTCATTTTATGATGAGGCCTGGCAGGATGATCTGGAGGTATGCACACTCACCTCTGAGCTGTATAACCTGGGTTTGAATGCTGATCCAGCTCGAAACTGCCATCCTGGTGTATCACATGCAGGGTGATCAATCAATGCCTGTACCATTATACAGATGTTAGTTCAAAGGAACACCTGTAGTCTGATAGCGTTACTTTGTGGATGTTAAAGATCTCAGAGTGTCTTTTGCGAAGGATATGTGACCTATCGCTGGCACCTTAAACAAATTACAACTCCCTATTCTCACCGACAAGGGGCACAGCACCAGCAGCACAACCGTACTCTTATCAATGGTGCAATCAGCAACCAAAGGGTGAATACGAAATTAATTAATTAATTAGCTGAACCATCGTTTACAAAGTCCTCATTTATGATACGATCATGTGGTCATGAGAAAGCTCAGGCGAGGAGTGCACCGGACATGCAAACAAATTAAGGTATAGGAGAGGGAAGCTATGACGTATTTCTGGAGAATATGACATCACACCTTGTCAACTGTATCATACCTTTCTCCCAATTACAACTCAACTCTTCATCCATCATCCCGAAAAATACACGGAAAATGATGATGGCGGTCGTCCCACCCAAGGGTGTGTTCCATTACCAAGCAGCTTGCTATCGCTTGCAAAGACAGCCGTTCCTTATCAACCCTTTCGATGCAGTGCTTGCTTGCTTTAAACCGCTTTGCGAGCGCTCAAGCTGATTGGACATGGCACACACCTCTGTATCTACTGGAAGATTATCTGGCACACACCTCTGTATCTACTGGAAGATTATCTGGCACACACCTCTGTATCTACTGGAAGATTATCTGGCACACACCTCTGTATCTACTGGAAGATTATCTGGCACACACCTCTGTATCTACTGGAAGATTATCTGGCACACACCTCTGTATCTACTGGAAGATTATCTGGCACACACCTCTGTATCTACTGGAAGATTATCTGGCACACACCTCTGTATCTATTGGAAGATTATCTGGCACACACCTCTGTATCTACTGGAAGATTATCTGGCACACACCTCTGTATCTATTGGAAGATTATCTGGCACACACCTCTGTATCTACTGGAAGATTGTCGAGAGTGGCACTGGCAGGATGGCTCGAACGACCTTCATCATGTCACAGTTCCCTTGGTAGTTTCAGTAGTTTAAAGTTTGTAATCTCGTTCAAATCTTCACATCTTTCACCTTTTTACTCTCCTCGGGTCACGTTCACAACCGTTTGAACAAACGGACAAAAAACATATACAAGAGGTAAAAGCACCCCCAATGTCTGTCTGCAGCAGTCCGTCTGATCTCATCGAGGTCTGGCCAAAGGTCCACTTGGAAGCGTTTACCCCTCCCCCCCCCAAGCACGTTCTGACAACGTGAACCAAAGCAGAACACCCTGAAAAACCCAGCATCGTGTTCATTAAAACAATTATCATGATTCAGATTAATTCTGCTAACTACACCGACACCAAGAACATCTCCCTCACTCGTGTAATTGCTGCTTGCCATTGAAATGCTGATGATGCACAGGGAAACCGAAAAAGCCCATCCATCTCCTTTTGTGCATTTATTACGCAGCATGTGCTTTGCAACATCACAAAGCAAGAAAAGACAGAAGCCCTCTGTGCGTTATAAATGCTTTTCAACCAAATTGGGTCCGTATGTTCATCTCATCGATTGTGTGTTTGCCTTGTGCTGCGGTTTTCATCACATCTCCCACCGTTTGGTCCCTTTACATCACCAACGGGTCCTCGCAAACACCTCTCGGGTAGGTCTTCCCATCAGCAGGGTCGTCAACGTGCTTGGAAATGGCGTGATCGAGTTCCCACACTGATTTGCCTTCAAAAGCAAAAACACAACCTGGGGGTGGGTGGGGTGGAACTCGAATGGAAGCAATGGCTGTCCTCGTTATTGGTCACATTTCAAGACCCTTGATGGCCTTTTGTTGTGCATCGTGCTCATTGAGATGATGCGCTGCAGGAGCAAAACAAAGGATGTCCTTTAAAAGATGATCCGTCTCGGACTAATTAAAATAATTATCTATTCTGATGTACCATACTCTGTTAAATGGAGTTGGGGTTGCCTTCTGAGCAGGAATTTGTAAATTGTTTTTATGGTGCCGGCGATAGCTCGCCCACTGTTCACAAAGGACACCGTGGGATCTTTAATGTCCACAAACTAATACCGGCAGATGGGACGTCCGGTTTAACGTCCATCTGAGGGACGACACATACGTTGATAAATCACCCTGCCCATGAAACACCAGGGTGACAGTTTATAGCTGCATCATAATTTGAACCTAAACGATATATAGCTTAAAAGGTGAGTGTGTGTATGTGTATATTTTTATACACATACACACATACACACACATACACACACACACACACACACACACACACACACACACACACACACACACACACACACACACACACACACACACAAGTGTGTGCAGGTAGACTGTCGTGGCCAAAAATATTGGCACCCTTTGCAATTTTTTTTAAATAATGCACCATTTCTTTCAGAAAATTTTTGAAATCATAAAATATTTTTGGATCCACAGATGTATTTGTTTGGTTTGTAGTGGAACAAAACAAAAATAAGCTGAAAAATGACTAAACCTTAGCTTATTCCACACATAACTCCTAAAATGGCCCGGACAATATTATTAGCACCTTTTAGCAGTTGTTTGAAATAATGAGATTTCAACAGCTGATTCTCCATTACTTCGGAAATGAACTCACCTACGGTGAGTTACAGGTGCCTGCAATATAAAAATCACTCATTCAACCAGCTTGAATAGAGAAAAGGAGTCACTCTGCTGTTTTGTGTCACTATGTGTACCGCAATGAGCATGGAGAAAAGAAAGAAAACCAGAAAATTGTTTGAGGAGATCAGACACAACATTGTAGCCAAGCATGGACAATCTCAAGGCTACAAGTCCATCTCCAGAGACCTTGATGTTCCTGTGTCCACCGTACACAATGTTATCAGGAAGTTTGAGGCACATAGCACTGTGGCCAACCTCCCGAGATGTGGCCACAAGAGAAAAGTTGATCAAAGATTGCAGTGAAGGATTGTTTGAATGGTGGAGAAAGGACCTCCATCAACTGCCAAACAGATTCAAGCTGACCTTCAGACACAAGGTACGACAGTTTCAACTCACACCATACGTCACCAAGTCAATGAAAGGGGGTTCTATGGTAGGAGAACCAGGGGGACCCTACTGCTGATTGAGAGACATAAGAAAGCTCGACTGGAGTTTGCCAAAACACACCTGAAGAAGCCAAAATCCTTCTGGGAGAATGTCCTGTGGATAGATGAGACCAAATTAGAGCATTTTTGTGAAGCACATCATCTCTGTTTACAGAAAACAAAACGAAGCCTGCAAAGAAAAGAACACCTTCCCTACAGTCAAACATGGAGGAGGCTCAGTGATGTTTTGGGGTTGCTGTGCTGCCTCTGCACTGGGTACCTTGAAGGTGTGCATGGTATCATGAAATCAGGAGAATACCACAGAGGCATTTTGGAGTGCAATGTTGAACCCAGTGTCAGAAAGCTGGGTCTCCGTCGAAGGTCATGGGTCTTGCAGCAGGACAATGACCCCAAACACACTTCAAAAAGTACTCAGGAATGGGTCAAGACAAAACGCTGGACTGTTCTGAAGTGGCCAGCAATGAGTTCAGATCTAAAAGCCATTGAACTCCTGTGGGGAGATCTGAAAACAGCAGTTGGGAGAAGGCACCCTTCAAATCTGGGAGAACTGGAGCAGTTTGCACAGAAAGAGTGGAACAAACTACCAGTAGAGAGGTGTAGGACACTCATTCATGGCTCCAGCAAACACTTGACTGCAGGTATTTTGTCCAAAAGCTGTGCTACCAAATATTAAGTCGAGGGTGTCAATAATTTTGTCAATGTCACATCGATATATTTTCTGATTTAAAGGGATATATGAAGTTCTGAATCAAAAACAACGGTTCTGTAATATTAACAGTGAAATAAAGACGTATGGAGACAAAATACTTTTGTTAATTTCAACTTATTTTTGGAGAAAATTGTGTTATTAGAAAAAGTACAAGGGTGACAATATTTTAGGTCATGGCTGTAAATGTTTGTGTGTGTGCGTGAAATTTGCTGTTGTTAAATGCTACCTCCACACGAGGGTGGGTTCACGAAATGGAATGGAGACTTACCAGGTCTTGAAGTATCTGTGTGTGTGTGGTGTGTGGTGTGTGGTGTGTGTGTGTGTGTGTGTGTGTATAAAATGTATAATGTCGTGTATAACGTGTGTATAACATGTGTGGTACATCACGTATAACATGCATGGATATAACATGTGGCATGTCATATATGCATGTATATAACATGTGCACCACATTATGTATAACATACATGTGTATAACATGTGCACCACGTTATGTATAACATACATGTATATAACATGTGCACCACGTTATGTATAACATACATGTATATAACGTGCGACACGTCACATATATGCGTGTATATAACATGTGCGATACGTTACACATAATATGCATGTATACAACATGTGCGACATGTCACATATGCGTGTATATAACATGTGCGACACGACATATAACATACATGTATATAATATGCTACATGTCACATATATGCGTGTATATAACATGTGTGACATGTTACGTTTCATATGCATGTATAAAACAGGTGCGACACATCACATATATGCTTATATATAACATGCGCCACATTACATATAATATGCATGTATATAACATGTGCGACACATCACATATATCCGTGTATATAACATGTGCGACACATCACATATATGCTTGTATATAACATGTGCGACACATCACATATATCCGTGTATATAATATGTGCGACACATCACATATATCCGTGTATATAATGTGCGACATTACATATAATATGCATGTATATAATATGTACGACACATCACATATCTCCGTGTATATAATATGTGCGACACATCACATAAATGCTTGTATATAACATGTGCGACATTACGTATAATATGCATGTATATAACATGTGCGACATTACGTATAATATGCATGTATATAACATGTGCGACACATCACATATAATATGCATGTATACAACATGTGCAACACATCACATATGCGTGTATATAACATGTGTGACATGTCACGTATAATATGCATGTATGTAACATGACACGTCACATATATATGTAACATGCAACGCGTTACGTATAATATGCATGTATATAACATGTGCGACATCACATATATGCTTGTATATAAAATGTGCGACAAGTCACATATGCGTGTATATAACAAGGCCAACACATCACATATATGCTTGTATATAACATGTGCGACATTACATATAATATGCATTATATAACATGTGTGACACATCACATATATCCGTGTATATAACATGTACGACAAGTCACATATGTGTATATAATGTGTGACACGTTACGTATAATATGCATGTATGTAACATGCGACACGTCACATATATATGGAACAAGTGACATGTTACATATAATATGCATGTATATAACATGTGTGACATCACATATATGCTTGTATATAACGTGCGACATATCACATATATCCGTGTATATAACATGTGCGACACATCACATATGCGTGTATATAACATGTGCGACACATCATATATAATATACATGTATATAACATATGCTACATGTCACATATGCATGTGTATAACATGTGTGACACGTTATGTATAATATGCATGTAGGTAACATGCGACACGTCACATATATGTAGCATGTGACACATTACATATAATATGCATGTATATAACATGTGCGACATCACATATATGCTTGTATATTTCATGTGCGACATTACATATAATATGCATGTATATAACATGCACGACACATCACATATATCCGTGTATATAGCATGTGCAACAAGTCACAGGCGTGTATATAACATGTGACACATCACATATATCCGTGTATATAACATGTGCGACACATCACATATGCGTGTATATAACATGTGCGACACATCATATATAATATACATGTATATAACATATGCTACATGTCACATATGCATGTATATAACATGTGTGACACGTTATGTATAATATGCATGTAGGTAACATGCGACACGTCACATATATGTAGCATGTGACACGTTACATATAATATGCATGTATATAACATGTGCGACATCACATATATGCTTGTATATAAAATGTGCGACAAATCATATATATATATATATATATATATATATATATATATATATATATATATATATATATATATATATATATATATATATATCCGTGTATATAACATGTGCGACATTACATATAATATGCGTGTATACAACATGTGCGACACATCACATATATCCGTGTATATAGCATGTGCAACAAGTCACAGGCGTGTATATAACATGTGACACATCACATATATCCGTGTATATAACATGTGCAACAAGTCACATATGCGTGTATATAACATGTGCGACATCACATATATGCTTGTATGTATCATGTGCGACATTACATATAATATGCATGTGTATAACATGTGCGACATTACATATAATATGCATGTATATAACAAGTGCGACACATCACATATATACGTGTATATAACATGTGCGACAAGTCACATTTGCATGTATACAACATGTGCGACATTACATATAATATGCACGTATATAAAATGTGCGAAATGGCATATACATGTGTGTATAACATGTCCGACAAGTCATATATATATAGGTGTATATAACATGTGTGACATTACATATAACATGCATGTACATAACATGTGCGACACATCACATATATACGTGTATATAACATGTGCGACAAGTCACATATGCGTGTATATAACATGTGCGACACATCACACATATACGTGTATATAACATGTGTGACACATCACATGTATGCTTGTATATAACATGTGCGACACATCACATGTATGCTTGTATATAACATGTGCGACATTACGTATAATATGCAGGTATATAACATGTGCGACATCACATATATGCTTGTATATAACATGTGTGACATCACATATATCCGTGTATATAACATGTGCGACAAGTCACATATGCGTGTCTATAACATGTGACACTACATAAAAAATACATGTATACAACATATGCTACATTTACATATGCATGTATATAACATGTGTGACATCACATATATATGGGTATATAACATGTGTGACATTACATATAATATGCATGTATTCAACATGTGCGACACATCACATATATGCTTGTATATAACATGTGTGACATTACATATAATATGCATGTATATAACATGTGTGTGAATATAACATGTGTGACATCACATATATGCTTGTATATAACATGTGCGACACATCACACATATGCGTATAAATAACATGTGCGACAAATCACATATATGCTTGTATATAACTTTTGCGACACATCACACATATGAGTGTAAATAACATGTGTGACACATCACAAATATGCTTGTATATAACATGTGCGACACATCACATATATACGTGTATATAACATGTGCATGTATATAACATGTGCGTGTATATAACATGTGCGACATTACATATAATATGCATGTATATAACATGTGTGACACATCACACATATACGTGGATATAACATGTGCGACACATCACACATATGCGTGAATATAACATGTGCGACACATCGCATATATGCTTGTATATAACATGTGCGACACATCACATATATCCATGTATATAACATGTGCGACATTACATATAATATGCATGTAAATAACATGTGTGACATCACATATATGCTTGTATATAATATGTGCGACATTTCATATAATATGCATGTATATAACATGTGTGACACATCACATACATCCGTGTATATAACATGTGTGACATGTCACACAATATGCATGTATATAACATGTGCGACATCACACAATATGCACGTATATAACGTGCAAAATGTCACGTATCATGTGCATGTGTATAACAAGTGCGACATGTTTCGTATAATCTGCATGGATATAAGATGTACGAAACCTCACGTATCATATGCATGTATACAACATGTGCGACATGTCACATATAATGTGTGTATATAACATGTGCAACACATCACATGTAATATGCATGTCTATATGTATGTCACGCATAATGTGCAAACACAAGACAATGGTAGGGAACTATCTGCACATAAACTTAGCGTCATAACTGATCTCAGGACCCTTTATGGTGTATTGCGAATTTCCACAGCCATAACAATATGCATGTATATAACATGTGCAACACATCACATATATCCGTGTATACAACATGTGCGACACATCACATATGCGTGTATATAACATGTGTGACACATCACATATGCGTGTATATAACATGTGTGACACATCACATATATGCTTGTATATAACATGTGCGACATTTCATATAATATGCATGTATATAACATGTGTGACACATCACATACATCCGTGTATATAACATGTGCGACATGTCACACAATATGCATGTATATAACATGTGCGACACGTAACATATGCGTGTATATAACATGTGCGACCTCACACAATATGCATGTATATAACGTGCAAAATGTCACGTATCATGTGCATGTATATAACAAGTGCGACATGTTTCGTATAATCTGCATGGATAAAAGATGTATGAAACCTCACGTATAATTTGCATGTATACAACATGTGCGACACGTCACATATAACATGTGCAACACATCACATGTAATATGCATGTATATATGTATGTCACGCATAATGTGCAAACACAAGTGCAACACGTAACACACGTGTGTTTTTCTCTGTGCGGATGTTTTTCTCCAGAAAAGCACCAAAGTTCTGTGCGGACACATATGTGTTAGTACAGAACTTTGGTGTTCTTCTCCACAACTGCTTGTCGGATTGAGACAAAATTTTCACCATCGGTGCGATTACTCATGGAGAATGTTTTAATGATAATTATGATGTCATAGGTCACATGGTGTGACAGCCATGTTGGAAAAACAGAAACTTTGGACCTCGATCTCTGAAACTGCACCAAGGAAAAATTGGAAACTTGGCACATCGCAAGTACTCCTCATGGGGTATGAGTGTGATTTTTTTATGATGTCATAGGTGCCTTCTGTATGATGTCATAATTGCATATGTCGAACGCTACATCCGATCAGTATGAAAATTGAGGGTCATATGAATGGTCCACAAAAAAAAATTTGGATGATGTCATCACTCAGGTGATTTGGCAGCCATACTGTTTAAAAAAAAATTTTAACCTTCAAAAATCTGAAATGGCTGAACAGATCGAGGTGAAACATTACTCGTATGATCGCTTATCCATGAAGAAAAAAAGATTCACACATATAACATCTGAGGTCACATGGTTTGGCAGCCATATTGGATTTAAGAAAAATATTAAATAATATTTTCTCTCGAACCACTTAATCAATTGACATGAAACTTCACATTTATGATCTTGTCGTGATGGGAATACATGTTTTAAATTCCAACTTGATCGGACGCATGGTCTGGCAGCAAGAATTATTTAATTTTTTTATATTGGTTCTCTTTTTTTTTAATAAGCCTCACTTGGCTGTGCCTGGATGGGTTTGAGGGTAGAGTCGCAGCTGAAACACAAATCCTATCCAGGTTCCTCCTGATGACTTCATCTTTGCTTTTTCCTTGTTTGTGTTTCTTCTGACGACTGATGCAGGACTGTAACTATTTGGTCTTCAATTTGATTTGAATTGAATTTATTTTAATCTCATTCTAAATTCAATTGAATCATGAATAATAACTTTTTTAAAACGTCGTGGGTCAGGATCAGATGTCCGATTGAACCAGGATTACATCAAAGCGGGGCGTCTTGGGACCCGGTCATCACTACCAGTAGTTATAAAGTGGCAGTTCTAGTTATGTTTCTTATTAATTACATAACACACAAAACAAGTCCTGGCGAGGGTCTGCAATCTGTGATTGCTCTTTTTCTTGTTGTTTTTGTCTTTCGAGTGCACGAACATCGTCCATTTTGTGTCCAGGATGGATGTGATGGTGTGCGTACACCTGCGCATCGTTTCTTCACAATGCAAGCATCTCGACAAGCTCATCAGAGCGGCCTTCAACACTTAAAATATATATGTCTTCACCACCAAAATAAACTTTAACAAACAGTGCGAACTTGAAAACAAGAATATATTGATCGATCTTTACTCTACTGATTGGATCCTGAATCGAAGAATGGAAGCAGTTCATAGTAGTGGTAGTGGTGACTGAAACAACAAAAACAGGACGTGGTCCTAAAAATGCGAAGTTTGGAACTTCGCGAGATTACGACACGTGAAACTGCAGAACAACTGGATATCAGCATTGGAAGTGTACAAACATGCATTCATTCGTTCTCCCTTAGATTGCAAAACTATGAGTAAAAGGTGGGTGCGTACCTGAGGGTTTCACATTTGACAAAAAGGCAACATGTGTGGCTATGGCAATGGAGCTCCTGGAGCACAACCGGTGGGACAGAGATGGTTTGTTAAACGATCTTATGCCACCTGGCGAGATCAGGGTCCATAATTCCACAGCAGTGTTCAAGCCAGTCCACGTGACGTGGATACATTTTGATCTCCACTACCAATCATTGAAGGTTCAAGCATCAATCAGAGGACTAGCAGAAATAGTGTTTTAGCCTTTAGGACCTGAATGGTTTCAATAATTTGGACTTTTTTAATGCAGCAAAAACCATCAATGCACAATATTGCAGCGACTTGCTACACAATGAAGTGAGATGAGCAATACGCAGATGATAGCCTGGTGTGCTCTCTCAAGGTGCGACTTCAGTGCACTGTAATGCAAATGTCGCCCTCACATGGCAAATGTCACCATTACTACTCGAGCAAACAAGGATGGGAAGTTAAAAATCATCCCTCATTCCGCTAAGACTTGTCTTCATGTGAATGACACCTCTTTGGACAATTCAAAGAGCAACTGATGTTATCAAGGTCATAAAAAATGAGGGTGCCAAACACACAAGTTCTGAAATTGCTGCAAACCCATCCCAGAGATTTCTACTTGGATGGCATACACCACCCCACCCCTCCTTTCTCTTCCCCCACCCCATCAACTCTGAATACGTTATACCTCAATGACAAATGTTCAATGTAATATTTATATACATACCAGCAAATACAACCCATCGCTTCATTGACGGAAATATCAAGTGGGGGGAAAAAGATGGGGGGAAGTATAGAGGAGGGAGGACAAGGAGGGAGAGGGGTAGAGAGAGAAGAAGGAGGGGGAGAGGAGGGGGAGAGGAGGAGGAGAGAGAGAAAGAAAAAAAAAAGAGAGAAAGAGAGAAAGAGAGAAAGAGAGAAAGAGAGAAAGAGAGAAAGAGAGAAAGAGAGAAAGAGAGAAAGAGAGAAAGAGAGAAAGAGAGAAAGAGAGAAAGAGAGAGAGACGTCAAGGATAATGTTCTGTAATGTTATGTTTTCGGCATGGCTGCCTGCGTGTCGATCCTGCTGGTTAATTTTTGTTTTGCAATTAATTAAGTTATTTCCGTTGCACCCCATGAAACCAGCTCAATGAAGCTAATCAATTTTGGCACGTTTCTAAATTTTTGTTCACTCAATATAATTCTCCAAACAGTAGAAAACAATCAGTTTAACACTTTGGAAATTTCACTTTTCTTGAATATATATGGAGGAGGAGGGAACATAGCCTTGCTTGCTTGAAGTAAATAGGCATATCGGCTTAGTTACAAGACTCCTTATTTCTTCACATTATCAGCTTTCACACCAGATTTCGACACTTATTTAGTATGGACGAGAACCGATCCTCAAAGCCGAAATCATATTTCGATGATATACTTCAATTAGTCCGTGAGAGTAGATCGTGGAAAATTGCATCATACGAGTATGAAATCGCTCCAAGCTACTAATTTTAAAACGATAGCACTTAGAAAACCGATGTATACAGAGATTCGTAGCTATATTGAACAAGCATTCGATAATATGAGTGACGAAAGTGAAAAAAAAAAACACTCTATCGTTAAGTAATCTTTGCAGCCGCTTCCAAGTTAAGGGATGGTTGAGCAGGCAAAAAACATGGCGGCTTCAGACCCCAGAGAGCAAGGTGGCCGAGGATGGTGCCGAATCAAGGATAAAATTAAATGAAGCCGTTAATCATCTTCAAAATGGGTGTTTTAATAAACACAAAAACCCAATTTTCAGTCCTGCACTTCCTTTGAGTTGGTTTAGTATGCATGAAACATTTCATGCTGTAAGGTTTCATGGTTTTGGAGTGATGGAGGAGACACACACACACACACACACACACACACACGTATGCATGTGTGTATGTGTATGTGTATGTGTATGTGTATGTGTGTAAAAAAAAATATATATATATATCTTCTTCCTCTTTCAGCTGCTCCCTTTAGGGGTCGCCACAGCGGATCATCCGTATGATCCGCATTGTGATTTGGCACATGTTTTACACCGGATGCCCTTCCTGACACAACCCTGGTCGCCTCTTATGACACAGGGATATGGTACACCTATTTTAACCAGGGTATACACCGGCCCAGTACACTGGTACTCACTTTGCCGACCTCGGAAGGATGACAGGCTGAGTCAACCCCCTGGTGTATTAATTCAGTGGCCCAACGGGGCTTGAACTCAGGACCTTTTGGATCCCAAGCCACTGCCCTAACCACTGCGCCAACACCAGGTGTATATATATATATATATATATATATATATATATATATATATATATATATATATATATATATATATATATATATATATATATATATATATATATATATATATATATATATATATATATATATATATATATATATATATATATATATATATATATATATATATATATATATATATATATATATATATATATATATATATATATATATATATATATATATATATTTTTTTTTTTTGTTTGTTGCGGGCCAGGGGTCGGTGGCGAGAATGACCACAAGGTGGGGAAAGCTTGCGTCATCTCCCACCAAACTCCCCGGAATTGTAGGCCGTCGCTCGGATAACTCCGCGAGCCAGCTGGTCGTTTAACCGACCGTGGAACACCAATATCTCGACCGCGTGGCATAGGGTTATTTTGTCTTGATCCAATGTACCTAAGTAACCACGCGGTCTCGGCTACTGGGGATCCACACCCTCGGAACGCCTGGCTGAACCGGATTCACTCTACCGACAGTGGTAAATTTACACCGACCGACTACCACTCTGCCACCCACCTTTCCGGCTCAGATGCAGTCGAGCGGGCCTGCCCAGGATGTCCCGGCGACAATGGTCCGATTACCGGGGATAAAACCCTGCCTAAACTCGGATCCGAACCATGCTGGACCAATGCAAGAAGGGACAGAAACGGACTGGGAACATTTCTGTGATGATTTATTTACAGCAAATTAAGACACAAAGCAAGACTTAACGCGAATATGCAAGCAAGGAATATTTACAATGATCCAAAAACACTTATTCAGTTCTACTTAAAGACGGGCCCACACGCAGACACACTCAAATGAAAATAAACCCAGTTCTTTATTGGACCCTCGCAGCCGAGGAGAGAGACGAGCTGGGGGTCAGAGTCCAGCTGGGTACCTGACCGTCGGAGGAAGGGGGTGCTCCATGGTGTGGCACCTGACAATGGTCGTTGCTTTGGTTCCCAGTCACACATGTGGGACTCGTGGTTCGTGGCGGAGCTCGGGTGGTGAATAGCGGGGTCCACGAAGGGGGTCAGGGTCGCTCTTTTCTTTCCTTGTAGAGGGCCAGCAGGAACACGTTCGTCACCTTCACAATCTTCTGCTCAACCCTCCGCTTCAAAAGAACTGCACGCTCAACAACAACCCTCAGAGCCCTTTCCAAAACCTTGTCAGAAACCCGTGGAGAACTTCCTCCAAGACCCTTCTTCCTCACTCGACTCTCAACCACCACAATTGTCAAAAACCTCAGAACAACCTTCGTAACAACCCCTTCGTAGCAACCCCCAAAAAACCACCGCCTCAGAGAGTGCTCGGGAATTTATGGACCTCCCTCAACGGGGCAGGGCTCGCTCGAACAGACCTCACTCCATGCCCTGATTAGGCAGGCTCCCATGGACTCACCCTTCCTGGGCGGGGTTTCGGCCCCTGCCGGGAAACCCCACCCACTCTTCCACGCGGGTTCGTACTTGTCGAGCAACAGTATCAATGTTGCAAAGGTCATCGTGAAAGAGTTACAACGTTTGTGGAAGCCGAGAAACCAGAACTGCGGAGATCTTGCCTTGGCATATCAGGGTGCGAGAAGGCAGCTGGTTGGTGGTGGATCGTGATGGGCCGAGGGGTCATGCAGATGGGATGGTTGTTAGGTGGCTTGTTCGATGTAATAACCTTTTGTAATCACAAAAAGTTTTTTCTTGTAATAATATAATGTTTTGTAATAACAAAAAGAAATCACAACGCACGCCTTTGATTCTCCCACTAGACAAAAGGAAGGGGATCTGACTACACATACTTAAAGACATAACTGACTTTTGGGACATCTGTATGTTGAATGCGTATGGTTTCCAGATCCGTAACAATAATATATATATATATATATATATATATATATATATATATATATATATATATATATGCACATACATATACTAGCGATACCCGTGCACTTGCACGGGATAGCAGTACAACATAGCTGGTAGCAGACGACAGACCGTACACGGGGAATGACAAAAATATGGATTGTGCAAAATGCAAGTGATACTATGGAACGCCAAGACTTCCCAAACATTGTCAGCATGTCCGCTAAGCGCCACATCAATTTCATAGGAATCGTGAGACGGCGAGCCGAGTTTTTAGTGTGCAAGCTTGGTATTATAATAGAGATTACAGTGGAGCATTAATTATGATCTTGTTTAACCATCACATTTTATCTCGTTCAACTATGATATTTTATCTCGTTTAACTGTGATATTTTATCTTGTTTAACCATGACATTTTATCTCATTTAACCATGACATTTTATCGAGTTTAACCATGACTATTTATCTAGTTTCACCATGACATGTTATCTCATTTAATTATGATACTTTATCTAGTTTCATGTCATTTTATCTCATTTTACCATGACATTTTATCGAGTTTAACCATGACTATTTATATAGTTTCACCATGACATTTTATCTCATTTAACTGTGATACTTTATCTAGTTTCATGTCATTTTATCTCATTTCACCATGACATTTTATCACGTTTATCCAAGACATTTTATCTCGTTTAATCATGACATTTTATCTAGTTTAACCATGACATTTTATCACGTTTAATCATGACATTTTATCTAGTTTAACCATGACATTTTATCACGTTTATCCATGACATTTTATCTCATTTAACCATGACATTTTATCTCGTTTAACAATGACATTTTATCACGTTTATCCATGACATTTTATCTCGTTTAACCACGACATTTTATCTCGTTTCACCATGACATTTTATCACGTTTATCCATGACATTTTATCTCGTTTAACCATGACATTTTATCTAGTTTAACCATGACATTTTATCTGGTTTAACCATGACATTTTATCTGGTTTAACCATGACATTTTATCGAGTTTAACAATGACATTTTATCAAGTTTGACCATGACATTTTATCAAGTTTACCCATGACATTTTATCTAGTTTAACCATGACATTTTATCTCGTTTAATCAAGACATTTTATCAAGTTTTGCCATGACATTTTATCAAGTTTAACCATGACATTTTATCAAGTTTAACCATGACATTTTATCTAATTTAACCATGACATTTTATCCAGTTTAACCATGACATTTATCTCGTTTAATCATGACATTTTATCACGTTTATCCATGACATTTTATCTCGTTTAACCACGACATTTTATCACGTTTATCCATGACATTTTATCTCGTTTAACCACGACATTTTATCTCGTTTCACCATGACATTTTATCTCGTTTAACCACGACATTTTATCTCGTTTCACCATGACATTTTATCACGTTTATCCATGACATTTTATCTCGTTTAACCATGACATTTTATCTGGTTTAACCATGACATTTTATCTGTTTTAACCATGACATTTTATCGAGTTTAACAATGACATTTTATCAAGTTTGACCATGACATTTATCTCGTTTAATCATGACATTTTATCAAGTTTTACCATGACATTTTATCAAGTTTAACCATGACATTTTATCTAATTTAACCATGACATTTTATCCAATTTAACAATGACATTTATCTCGTTTAATCAAGACATTTTATCAAGTTTTGCCATGACATTTTATCAAGTTTAACCATGACATTTTATCTAATTTAATCATGTCATTTTATCTCGTTTAACCATGACATTTTATCAAGTTTTACCATGACATTTTATCAAATTTAACCATGACATTTTATCAATTTTTCCATGACATTTTACCTCGTTTAATCATGTCATTTTATCAAGTTTTACCATGACATTTTATCAAGTTTAACCATGACATTTTATCAATTTTTGCCATGACATTTTACCTCGTTTAATCATGTCATTTTATCAAGTTTAACCATGACATTTTACCTCGTTTAATCATGTCATTTTATCAAGTTTTGCCATGACATTTTATCAAGTTCAACCATGACATTTTATAAAGTTTAACCATGACATTTTATGTCTAATTTAATCACAAGTTGATTTTGTTCATTGAATGTGCATTGTATTGAAGTTTTAGATGATCTACTGTACTCTATATCATATTCGGAAGTGATTACATTTTTTTCCAGCATATCCAGAAGCTTTCCATCACAATTAAATAACGAAATAAATTTTACTTTTAAAATAGAATGTTAAATTATAAAAATGCAATTTTTAATATTTTATCTGAAATTTTGATCTACAAAATGTCAAAATGGGTCGCCAAGACAAAAAAAATTGAGACCCACTCACTGCATCAGGAATTGTCTATTCATTCCCCTGAGCCACAGCCTTTTCAGAAGCGTTCTTTGTGAGTGATTGAGTTCGTGTGCAATAGTTCTCAGATCTACTGTAATCTATATACCCTGGCAATACTCTATTGATATATTCTCAATTTTGTTTCTTTGGTTCATTTTGAGTCCCATTGTGAGTCACAATGAGAAAAAAAATAATGGCTCATGTGACATTAGAATTAGTAACCCAATTGGTTTTAAGTCTTTGACGAATATGGCAAAGTCGTGCATTAGTGCACCCAGAAGGTCCATCAACAGATCCTTCCATCCACACGGGCAGAGTTTCCTATTCCACGGGGGAAAGTCAAAGCATCAAGGAATTCAAACCTTTGCAACAAAAGGATGAAAAACTATTTATATTGCTTACAAATCATCACAAAATACTTTAAACCACAACAATGACCTTTATAAAATAAATTTTATAACATGAAGTTTAACAGAAAAACTGGGTTGTTAATTCGATTTTCTGTTTAATATTGTATTTTCTTGATAAATTGGGAAGTGTGTGTGTGTGTGTGTGTGTGTGTGTGTGTGTGTGTGTGTGTGTGTGTGTGTGTGTGTGTGTGTGTGTGTGTGTGTGTGTGTGTGTGTGTGTGTGTGTGTGTGTGTGTGTGTGTGTGTGTTTTGGTTGCCCTTCATATCCGAAGGCCATTCACAAATAAGTAAACCATCTGAGCGATTTGCTTATATTGCAGAATCTGCTGCTCAGACAGCAACCACACTCCATGGTAGCAAGCTGTGTAACCTGGTGTTAAGGAACCTCCAAGTCCAAGGAGATCACACTACTTGTTACCCACTCTCAAGGCAGGAATTTGAAATTTGTTCAGGATGGTGGCAAACACCTGCCTATTCTATGCAAAGGTCACCTAGCGATCTTTATCATCCACTAACGACCGGTGCTGATAGACTGGTCTTCCAACTTGATGTCCATCCGAGGGACAGCACACACATTTATGATTCACCCTGCCTATGAAACACCAGGATGAGTTTAGATCTTGGTCAAGATTCAAATCCAGGCTAGACAGAGCAGATGCAGAGTATGCATACCTCTACGTTATCTTACCAACAAACACACTGGTCTCTTTTTGGTCTGAATACATCAAAACAAATAAATCAATAAACAAGAAAGATGTCATGCATAGGTGGAATCCAAATAAACAATAATTGCCATGGCAACAGCAATTTGGCAATTTCGAAAATCTGACCTATCATGTGTTTTACAGCATTGAAATTTGTCTGAACATGTTCTAAATACAGCCTAATTGCGGCCATGTTTCCAACGGCCATGATGTTGACCTTTGACGAACGAATGTCGACCAACTTTTGCCAACAGATACTGCACATATGTACAAATAAACTGTAAAAGTCTAAATTTGATATATTGAAAAGTTATTGAGGTATGGCAAAAATAAAATCACAAAAAGTCCCATTTGATTACAATGGGGTGAAATTGTTGTCATGGAAACCATGACATATCACAACTGCTAAATAAATCGTTCTGATTTTCAGTGAACCAATTCAGTGGCCAACTATGCAAATTCTCTTCATATTACAAGTAAATAGGATGAAAATAGATGATTTTTATGTGACCTTGACCTCTGATCTCAAACAATAGATTTCAGCAATCCAAAATGCAAACCCTGTTCTAACTTCAAGTCAATTTGGATGCTAATTGATGATGTGACCTTGACCATTGACCCTTTGACCACAAAACAATATGCTTCTCGCTTTTGATGGGTGAACCGATACAGTGATCCAATATGCAAATTATGTTCAAATTAGCAGAGTATCCAATCCCTGGGTGGGTGGAGATTGTGCATTGCTTGCTGAAAAAGTATGGTCTGTATGTTGAAAGAAGACTCCATATACATGTTTGTGTGGTGTGCATCTCAATTGGTCTAATCGATCTAAATTTCTGAATGGTCGAAGGGGTATAAAGGTCTAAGGGGTCCAAAATGTATATCGGGATCGAATGGGTATTGCGATGTCTGAAGGATCTTATGAGTTTAACGTTATCAAGAGTCTAAAGAGGTCTAAAGGGGTCTCAAGTATTTCATGTCTAAATGGTATGTTCCAATAGAAGTTAGGGTCTAAAGAAGTCAAATGTCAAAGTCATCTAACGGTCGAAGGGGTTTACAGGGTCTCAGGTGTCTCAAGGTCTAACTCAAAGGGGTCAAAAAAAGTATGTTCCAAAAGTAGTTTGGGTACAAGGGGTTTAAAGGTGCTAGTGATAAAAAGGGGTCTCAATAGTGTTAAAGGTCTAAATGGTCGAAAAGGTATAAAGAGTTCTAAAATGTATAAAATGGGTTTAAAATATATAAAGGGGTCGACAGGGTATATTCCAATTGTGTTAGAGTTAGAGTTTAAAGCTTTGACGTTTCATACATAAAGGAGTCGAAAAGGTCCGAGGGTTTATCGGGGTCGAAAAAGGTGTAATAATCTAAAGAGTCTAAAAGGGTGTTAAGGGTCGAAGTTGACTAAAGGGTAAGGTTCTTAGTGGTCTAAATGGTCAGAAAGGTTCGTTCCACTTGTAAGTAATTATAGACGTAATTAAGACATACTCACGTGAGTCAATGGAGGTGAAATTCACCGTACACCTGTGTTTTTCAGTTATATATACAGTATATGTATGTACTCCCCCCCCCCCCCCGGGTGGGTCAAGTTTGCACATGACTTGCTGAAAAAAGTATAGTCTGTGTTTTGCAAGAAAACTATAGATGTTTTCGTGGTGTGCGCTTAAAAGCTTCTCGATGGTCTAAAGATCTAAATGGTACATTCCAAAGGCAGTTAGGGGATAAGAGGTCAAAAAGGTTTAACTTCTCAAGCATGTAAAAAGGTCTAAGTGGTCTAAAGCTCTCAATCATCAAAGGTCCAAGTTGTCTAACATGTCTGAAGGATGTAAGGGGTCTAAATGGTGTTAAGGTCTAAGTAGTCTAAACTTAAGGGGTGTGAAGGTCTCAAGGTTCTTGCGGTCGAAATGGTATAAAAGGTCGAAAGGGTGAAGGTGTCAGAAGTGTATTAAAAGGAGAAAAGGGGTCTTAATGGTCTATAGTGTCTCAGGTTTAAATGTGTAGAGAGGTCCAAAGGATGTAAATGTCTAATGGCATCTAAAGGGTCTTCGAAGGTCTAAGGGGTCTCAGCAGTCTAAAGGGTCCAAAGGTTTGAAAGGTATATTCTAATAGTCCGTAATCATTCTAAAAGTACGTAATTAACAGACGTACGTGCCGTCAGGGTGGAACTGACATTCAAACGGTACATAATTAAGAGACATATACCGAGGCTTCATTTGAAAATGATGTATACAGTGATTCTTGATTATGAAGATCAGACTGGTTATGAAGATCAAGCATTCAATGAAACGAGTGATGAAAGTGAAAAAAAGAAATTTTGTCAATGCTTTGACAGACCGTGTTTTTCGTATATATTCAGCAAGTTCTCCGACAACATCGTTCATATGTCCATAAAAGTGCGATGTTGTAGGAAACGACGTTGTTGGAGACGAAATTCCCCATTTAATTTAATGTATATAACATTTAATGTGCCCAAAGGTGAAATTTTTTGCACTAAAAACACCTTAAATGAATCATAAAAGCATCTTTTGTACAATCACATTCATCAACATTCTGATCTACAATAATAAAGGTCAGTGTTTGTGTCAGTGCATCTCTTCCATAACTTCAAAACCATGAAACCTAGTGGCCCAAAACTTTGCATGCATACTAAGGGAACTCCAAGGGAGTGCATGAAATAAAAACTGGGTATTTGGGTAAATTTAAACAACGCTTTTGAAAATAATTGACGGGATGTTCATCATCAAAAACCAAAAAAAAAGCTGGCCAAGATGGCGGGGCACCATCTTCATCAACACGCCATCACCTCGCAGAGGTCTAAAACCGCCATTTTATTTTGGCCTGCTCAGAAATGCCTTAACTTGGAAGAGGCCACAACTGTTTCTGTATGATAAAGCATTCAAAATTTCTTTTTTTCACTTTCATCACTCGTATCATTGAATGCTTGATCTTCATAACCAAGAATCGCTGTATACATCGCTTTTGTAGGTGCTATCATTTTCAAATTAGGAGCTTGGAGCGATGCGATTTTCCATACTCTGCATTATACGATGCAATTTTCCCTGGTCATCTGAGCTCCCAGGGTTAATTGCACCAAAACTTTAGAGGATCACTTTTTTTTTTACCACGGTGCACCTCACGAGAGGTTTTAGTCATTTTCTCACAATTTATGACATAAAAATAACACACGAGTCCCCATCTGTCGCCATCCCTCGAGGGTAGATCCATGTACACAATGCTTCATAAAAAGCACAATTTTTTTTGGACATCAACTTGGATACCTATATAATTGAAGAGAGGGAAAGAGGTGGGGTGGGAGTCCAGAGAGAGGGAGTTGGGTGGTAGGAAGGAGGGGAAGGGGTGAGAGGCAGTGGTTGGGGTGGAAGTAGGGAAGGCAATGCCAGGTACTCGTCATAAAATAAAATACCGAACAAACAAAATAGATAAATAAATGTATTATCATGCCTGCAGAAACCGTACACCCCCTTTCAAAATATTCATGTTTACCTTATAGCCTGGAATTAAATTGCATTAAATCAGACTTTTTCCACATTTATTTACACTGCTTAACACACAGCTTCCAAGTGAAGAACAAATTATACAAATTTCAGAAAATTATTTTGAAATACAAAACTAAAACTACAAAACAAAGGCCTTGATTATCTTTTGAAACACAGTCAAGACAATCATTAAGAAGTGGAAGGCGTATGGTACCACCAAGACCCTGCCTAGATCAGACCGTTCCTCCAAACTGGATGACCGAGCAAGAAGGAGACTGATCAGAGAGGCCACCAAAAGGGCTGATGGCAACTTTGAAAGACTTACATGACTTTATGGCAAAGACTGGTCACTGTGTGCATGTGACAAAAATATCCCAAGCTCTCCACAAGTCTGGCATGTATGGTAGTGTGGCAAGAAGGAAGTCCACCTTGAGTCCTGTTTGAGATGTGCAAAAAATCACTTCGGAGATGCTGAAACCGTGTGGCAAAAAGTTTCGTGGTCTGACGAAACCAAGATGAAACTGTTTGGCTGAAATGCAAAACGCTATTTTGGCCACAAACCTAACACAGCACATCACCCAAAGAACACCATCCCCACTGTGAAGTATGTTGGGGGCAACATCATGTTGTGGGGATGTTTTTTATCAGCAGGGAATGGGGCACTTGTCAGGATAGAATGGAGAATGGAGAAAAATACAGAAAAATCCGAGAGGAAAACTGCTGCCCTCTGCGAGAAAGCTGAAATTGAGACGGAAGTTCACCTTTCAGCATGACAACAACCCGAAGCACACAGCCTAAGCTACCCTCGAGTGGCTAAGGAAGAAAAAGATACTTGTAATGTCCTGGAGTGGCCCAGTCAGAGTTCTGACTTAAATCCAATCGAAAATCTGTGGCATGACTTGAAGATTGCTGTCCACAACGCTCCCCACGCAACTTCACTGAGCTTGAACAGTTTTGTATCGGAACTGTACATAACAAAAAAGTAACATGTGAAGTCATGTGCAGTGCAGTACTATACCGCACTCACCGACAATGGTCATGAATGGAGCTTGTGGAGGTGGACTGTGAGGGAAAATGGTGGGGGGGAGAAGCCTAATGTGAAGAACAGGATGATGGAGCAGAATCCAACTCCCCCAATGCCTCTACGTTGTGATGTTTTGTGGAAATTCATTTAAAAATAAAAGCACACTCTCTCTCTCTCTCTTTCGAGTACAGCCTGTGGTTGCATCATTGGTTGGGACGCAGCTATGCCGCTGATGCAGTGTCCCCCTTACCAGTACAATGGTGCTCATTTTGCCGAACTCGGAAGGATGACAGGCTGAGTCAACCTCCTGGTGTATGAATTCAGCGGCCAACGGGGCTTGAACTCAGGACCTGAGGATCCCAAGCCGCCACCCTAACTTCAAAGCCAACACCAGGCTTCAAAAGTGCACTGACAGGAACCGACAACGTTAGACGCAAACACAACCAATTAAAAAAGGCTATTTGCGACTCGACTCGCGGCTGTTTGCGAGTTGCAAACAGCATTAAAAAAAAAGTGTTCCACCTTTTATTTTTTCAAATGCAGCCTGTGGGTGTTTGGCTGCAACATTATCTGGGGGCACAGTTTTTTTGCTGATGCAATGCCCCATTACGAGTAAGCTGGTACTCATTTTGCCGACCTCAGAGAGATGACAGGCTGAGTCAACCCACCCGGTGTTAATTCAACAGCTAAACAGGGGCTTGAACTCAAGAACCTGAGATGTTAAGACAACCACCCGAACCGTGACGGCAACACCAGGCTTAAATGTTCCCCTATTGGTTTGTGACGTTATTGCGAAACGACATTATTGGAAGTGAAGTTGGAGGAGAACTTACTGGACATTGTTTCGGAAATGTTTCCTAGGGGTTAAAGAATCTTTCGTGCAACAGCAGTTAATTCTTAAGTTTATGTTTAGTTCAGCGTATCGTACACCGTGTGAATAGATATACGCTATGCCTGTAATAGATAGACGTTCACATCCCTAGTGTATCACTTCAGACCCATTTTCCTGTCTTGTTAAGTGCATTTTTCCCCAACTTCTTTCATCTCTCCATATGCACAAGAACTCTTCCCAGCTTGAGCAAGTCGCAAACAGCCTCAAACCGGTCCCCAGAGTCCGTTCACATCCCTCGATAATACTGTTGCGGTTCTGGAAACCACATGTCTCCAAGGCAATAGCATCAACAATACAGTGGTTCCCAGACAGTTATTTCATTAATATACGTAAAGTTAGATCTTTCCCTCATGTCTAATGGGTCAAATGGGAGGAAGTGCAGTGTGTGGATCTCAGAGTTCGGTCTGATTATATCTCTATCTTCATTCGAACTCTTTTCCTCTTATTCCTGAAATAAATCAAAGTAGGCACTGCACTCAGACGGCCACCTGTAAAAACTGCAGCCACACCCTACACTGTAAGAATGCGTCTTCGCAGAGGCCGACAGTAGAAGTAAACAATAAATGCCCAACGCCGCACAGGATGCACGCGGCGTGTTCTTTTCAACCTATTTCTGCATCTAATAATTATATCCAATCCTTTCCTTCAATCCATGACACAGATCAGGGCCGGCACCGTGCACACCACCTCCTGTGAAGATCGCCATGGAGATAGATAACCACATGCTCAATGGCGGACCCGCGCACAGCCTCGTGATAATTTATCATCGTACAGAATGGGGCACGAATAGCACACATCTTCATTCGGGTCTGCACGCTGATTACAATGGCATTTTATCCTCACATTGTACGGGACGCACATGGCGCACATGCTTGTTCGGGTCTTCGCGCTGGTACACGATGGCATCTTACCATCGATTCTTGCTCGCCACCGCGGCCACCAATGTCTCCCGCGGACGGCAGACATCCTCTCGCACTTCCGCCCCGATGCAGCTGCCACCAAGTGGAGGCATGCTGTGCGGCCCAGATCGCCTGAGCCGCATGGTGTATGGACAAAGCAAGCACATTGATCAGCGCCAATCGCAGCATGCAGGGGTGCCCGAGCGGGCATGCGGGACTGGCGCGGCCCTCGGCCAGTCGCCGCAGCACGGCCTGGGAGTTCGGTGCAAGGCGATTCATATCGCAGGGCTCGGAGCGAGATGATTCTACAGCTCGGAAATGTCTTGCCAGATGTAAAGTAAGGCCGCTTCCAATCATGACGGTCAGGTCGTGTGGTGAATGGGCCAAATTGAAGCGCCTGATTCGGGTGACGACGCATCGCTTTGGGGGGGGGGGTGCCCCGCCCTCCACCGCAGGGTCTATAAAGGAGAGTCGTCATCGTCATCAGAGTCGCCAGAGTCGTGAGAGTAATCAGAGTCTTCAGAGTCATCAGTCGTCATCGTGGTGGTCATCCTCAGCTTCCTTGCCTGGTTTTGGATCGGTCTCTGAATGCGCCTACTGCACGCCGTCTTCTTCTTCACACACTCGTCGCTGCCTCCACCCACCCGGCTGACTCTGTCTCCGCCTGCCCCTCGTCGCTGGCTCCACCCACCCACCTGACTCCACCTCTGCCTGCCCTTTATCACTGGCTCTACCCACTCACCGCTGGCTCCACCCAAAGTCCCTCCCTCACGCCTGACGGTCGCGCCCATTCTCTGGATCGGAGCAGATGCTTTGCCACACCATAGCCAAGCAGACAACGCACCAACTATCAAGGAGGGATCGCTCAACAGAGCATCCCCCCGAAATGTACTGGGTGACGTGGTCGGTCAATCGTGCAAGGTATAACGAGACCGTTAGCCTAATCTCCTCTTTTTCTTCTCATTAACTCATCATCAGGTTGTGTGTGTGTGCGTGCGTGCGTGTGTGTGCATCATGGCACCTGTCCTCGCTTAAGTTAAGATTGCAGAACATATATCGGTATAAGTCTGTGCTCTGTGCCTGCTTTTGTAAGTTGCTTGTTTTTTTGTTGCACCACACTTCTTCTATCTCTACTTACACACAACAATAAACTACCTTCACTGCGCCACATATTTTTCCTCGCCTGCCTGTAATAAATCCTTTTGTAGAAATGTTCCCAGCTCATTTTTGTCTTTTCTTTCATTGATCCAGCATGGTCCATATCCAAACCTAGCAGGGACTTTATTCCCAATGATCCGTTCCTTTTAGCCGATACGTTCCTTGGCAGTGTCGCTCGGCTGCATCTGATCCGGTAAGGTGATCTCAGATCCCTGGTCAGAGCCCAAGTCTCACATCCATAGAGCAAGACTAGAAGCACCAAGAACCTAAAGACTCGTCCTCTTTTCGTCCTCCTGTACAGGTACCGGCAAGTGCCACAACCCATGATCCAGTGAATCCATGACTCCCCAGGCCTGACCCAGACATCTATTGACTTCTGGCTCACAGCCAGCAAGACATGAATATCACTGCCAAGGTAAGTGAATCTCTCCATGACCTCAACATCCTCACCACAAACAGGTACAGACAAGATCGCAGCATCCAAGATGTCATTGAAAGCCTGGATCTTCGTTTTGACCCAGCAAACCCGTAATCCCAGCGGCTCCGACTCCTCATTCAGCACTTCGAGGGCCCCCCAAAAGGATATCCAGTCTCTATAAAGATGACTGCATCATCCATGACATCAAGGTCAGAGATCTTGACATTATCATTACCAACAAACACGAGGCACAGGGCACACAAGGCACACAAGGCACAGGGCAACACACACCAGGCATAGGGCACACAGCAACACACACCAGGCACAGGGCACACGAGGCAAGGGGCAATACACATGAGGCACAGGGCAACACACACCAGGCATAGGGCACAGGACAAATGGTGAGTAAGAATACATAAGTAATTCACAACATGGATGGTTAAATAACATTATGAATTGACAATCGACTTGAGACAACATCAGGTCAAACCTGCACGTCCAGCCATCGGTCTTCCTCTACCCACTCCCGAATGCACACATTTTATCTTTTGGAACAAGAGAGGGAGAGTAACACATCCATGGAGGTAAAAGCTGCCTGCAGAGCAATTGGACTCCCAAGTGCTTTGGCACACAATACGCGCAACACGCGCGATCACCACCACCCAACAGGACATATTTGCACGACATTGGGCCCGGGAAGAACTAATTTCAAAGAAACGAAAATTTCACTCCCACTCCCCAACTTACCAGTGGGCTCACAAAGATACCCCGGGATTAATCACTTTGCAATGGTCGTTACTCACATTTACATCAATTTGAAATATAAAATTTTAAAGTGCAGAATCTCATGCTGATGTGTGTGGCTGGTGATGGACGAGGAATAGCGTTTTGTACAATTTCTCGTTTCAATTAACAACTCTTGAGGAAATGAACAACTTGCTGTCCTCCATTATTCAATACAATGGGGGGAATTAATCTATTTCTTCCCGAGAGGCCAAATTGGATTAAATTATCCAAAACAGGACAATTTCCATCACACATCACACACTTTGTGCATTTGATTCATTATTTATTTCCGTTGCTAAAGACATTTCCATCAAGTCAGTATATGGAGCCCTTAACTGGGCCTCCGAAATAGGTAGGTGAATCAAGTGGTGATGACGTCACAATCATGAGATAACATTTGGACCTGTGAGGTGGACAAAGGATCTTTGTCACAGAGGCAGCGTTGCATGACACACGAGGCCACTCTCGAAGGAAGCATCTGGTTAATTGAATTTTCAGCCAGTCACGACTTATCAGTTTGATTCGTCCATTCACCTGCACAGGTATTGGAAGGTAAACAATATTACTCGCACCCAGGTAGTGCGGTGTTCACAAGTCCGGTTAGGCTGGCAGGACATAGAGGTATACACACTCGCCTCGAAGCCGTCTGGCCTGGATTAGTTGATCGACGTTAAAGACCCCACGGTGTCCAGCACAGATGTGACCCCAGCAGATTATGCTACCTGAGCCAGGTTCTGCGAACGAGAGAAAAAAAAAACAAAAATTCAAATTATAAATATCCCAGACACTGAGTGGGTGAGAAATTTGTGGAGCAGCCTGTACTCTGAATGGAGACCCCCATGGAAGACTGGTGCTGTAGACCGAGGGATGACCGGAGAGCTGAGATTGGTAGTTTGGTAGCCATCCGTGCATGGCCTCCGGCTTAGTAAGTCTCACTTTCGTCTGTCACTTGTGCAAATAAACAAAATAATAAATAAATAATTGCGAACCAATTTTCATTACAACGCGTTTTCAGCACCAAATACTCGAGACCGTTTGAAATATCCATTTTGTATTCGAGGATAAACGCCAACAATTCTCCAAGGTATTCGATCATTTCATCACCTGTCGTCAAGGTGATCTGGACTACAACCGCTCCAGGCTCCACGAGGATACACAGCAGGCCATAAAGCGACTGGTTTTCTTCCCCTTACATCAAAGCACAATACATGGAGCAGGAAAGACTCAATGCCTGCCAATGGTACGAGCTACAGGCCCGGCGTTCACGAGCGAGACAAATACCCTCAAAGTGACATTTTCACCTCCACCTGCCCCTGTAGCCTGGTGTTGGTTTAACGGTGAAGGTGGTTGGCCCAAGATCTTAGGGGCTCAAGTTCAAGCCTCTGGTGTGCCGCGAAATAGCACTAAGTGGGTTGACTCAGCCTGTCATCCTTCTGAGGTCAGGAAAATGAGTACCAGCTTACTGGAAACGGAATACTGCATCAGCAGCACAGCCATACTCCCAGCAATGATGCAACCAGCAGCCACAGGCTGAATGTAAAACAATAATAAACCTCCACCTGTGTGGGTAGAGTATGAGAGGGAGAGAAAAAAAAACAGAAAAAAAAAACTTTTAAAATTATCAAAAATCAATCAACTTAAAGGATGGCTTCATCGGAACGACGCCACTCCGAATGTCCAAAATATCGGACGTGAGATCAAGGCTTGCACATCGCTTTAACAGATGAACATAAAAACAAATTTACTACAAATATGCCATTTGGAACTCATGACTCAAGGTCTTTCACCTCCACCAGGAATATAAAAATAATTCCCATGAAGATGTCTAATCAGACTCTCTGCCACGCGGACTCAACAACGCTCGACCGCAAGGCAACATCTGGACCAGCCGGTGAAAAATGGACATCGATTGTTACCGTAACCGATGACTTGTTGGATCATGAAAAGATGGCATCGGGTCTCAATTCTTGCCTCTTATCCTCAAAATCCCACAAAGTGTCAAACATGACACGGGTCGTCCTGAAGCTCGCCATTTGGAGCCGATGTTGTCCTGCATTTGGTAAAAACTGAACACCATTCTCACACATTTTCCATTTAATTTACATGAAAGTATGGCAAAAAAAAAAAAGAAACGGCCTTCCATGCCTGGCTGTGTAATATAAGGGTGAAGAATTAAAATTGTTTTGCCAAAATGTCACGAAAATCGTTTTTGACCTTTAAAGGTCAGCCTTGCGACATCATGCAAGCTGAGCATTTTTCTTTGGCATTCTCCAGTGATGAGGACTGATCGCATTGATGTACACCAAGGACAAGATTGGTCCCAGAATGCTACCTTGAGTAGCACCAAACTCAAGAGGTAGGGCATGAGAAAAAAAATGCTAAAATGCTTCTTCTGGTTTTCATCAATGATCTCGCTGACTCTCTGGAAACTCCTCTTTATCTCTTTGCTGATGACTCCACCCTCTGCTGAACCATCTCTCATCCTTCAGATCGGCAAGCAGCAGCTTCTTCACTCTCTGCAGATCTGGATAAAATCACAAACTGATCCAACACTTGGAACATGTCTTTCAATCCTGAAAATCTCACACTCTCACGATGTCTCTCCAAAAGGACCATCTGCAAACCACCACCCCCCTCCCAATGTACTTTCTCAACAATCCTCTTCAATAAGTCCTCTCATTCAAGCTTCTGGGTCTCACTATCTGCCATGATCTTTCCTGGGAAAACCACATTTCCAACCTGGCCTCCAAAGCCAGTCGCCGACTGGGCATCCTCCCTCGTGCAAAGTCCTTCCTTGGCACACGTGAGCTCCTGATCACGTACAAAGCTTTCATCCACAACCTGATGGAGCACTGCCCTCCCCTCTGAGCTGGTGCTCACACCTTTCTTGGCTTCACGTTGTGGAAACCAAAACATTTAGGATCATTGGCATCTCCCGCGACGAAGGTGAATCTTTGTGTCTCTCACTCTCTCACCGCAGGCAGGTCAGTGGTCATTCTGCCTTCCAACCCATATTTCCGCAGGGCGCTCAAGGTCCACCAGCAACTCCCTTCTGGTGAAACTACCATAATCACGAATCACTGCTCACCTTCACTCTTTCATTCCTCTTTTCCCCACCTCTGGAACAAATTCCCACACTCTCTTCAATCCCTCACTTTCCTCCAGGTCTTCAAAACAGCTGTTCACCACCATATCTCTTATCTTCCCCCTTTCAAAACGATGATCTTTTCTACCCCCGTTAATCCACCCCAAACAAACCTTCAAATTCCCTGCTTTCCATCCTGAAAGTCCCTGTCGTGCAAGGACCTGAATGTCCCTGTGGTGTCCATCTTGTTTACCCGTGTACCCCACCCCATCCCTTCCACATATCTTCTCATGTCTCTGTTCCCCACTGTTTTGTCCTTCCCTCTCCCTCCTCTCTCGTCTCCTACCCCCTTTGTTTTACCTTCTTTGTGTTCGCTCTTATACGAGCCTCGACATTGTATCTAAAAATGAAAATAAAAAAGGGAGATGTTTGGAAGATCATGCCACAGGTAAGCCTGATCGCTGTGCTCTGCTGCACCTGAACGCAGAAACATGCCATTTTGTAAGCTTTATGGGGAGAACGTGTTCGATTTGTGGGGTTTGTTTTCAAAGGGGAGAAAGACAAGCCACTTTCTGACAATCGCTTCATCCCACGAATCACCGGACCAGACACAAGATGCTGGGTATGATCATTGTGGGCATGACTGTAATGAACTAGTGAAGGACACGTCGGAGATCATTGAGAAACAAGTCCCAGGCACGATGCACAGAGAGGAATAAATAGCGGATGAATCCGTTCAAGAGACAGCAGAGTGAAGGCAAGACCCAATCAGCCTGATTAAATTGCTGGACATGGCAGAACCTTGGCAGTTCCACAGAGAAAGACACTTTCAAGAGGACGTGGGTTTTGGAACAAAGGAGAGTTGAGGAAGGGCAGAAAATGTTCGAGAAGAAGTTGAACACGAACCAGTCAAGCAGAGAGTGGGAACCGTGAGGACATGCATGGGTTGGGAGTGTAACGTCGTTCATAAGACCCAAAATGTAGCGAAAGGACTGGACCGCCACGCAACGGGCAGTGCGTTTGAGGAATGACGATGCCAGCTGGAATGCTGACAGTGAGGTCTCGACAGATTCGGAACAGACATCGGGTGGGAACATGGTTGAGAGTCGAAGTTGACCGAGAGTGCGTCTTGCAAGGTCAACCGAGTCCGAATCTTGGACCCAAGAACAAGACGAGGAAACCGTGTCCATTACAGGCTGTTGTCCATTACGTGTCCAAACACTATGAAGTAACATCCTTCCATTCTTCCTCGAGTAATTAAGGCAAAGGTTACTCCATCGCCGGTCATTATCGAAGAGCGGAGCAAAACCAAGAGTCATTTTCCAACATGAAATTTACTGCAAGTGTGGGAAGAAGAGAAAGAAGCCGAGAGGCAGTCCGCCATTAATCACATGATACACAACCGACATGGCAGCCTATTTCAAAGAGCAATTTGATTTTACAATGTGGGCGAACTTTAACCACAGTGCGTCTATAACATATCAGATATGGTCCATAACCGCTTGGATGAAAGCGGTTTCGTTTGTAACGTGCTCATTGCGGACGAATCGGGCATGGCTTCCATGAAACATGGGACCAATTGAAAAACATGAAGCCGATTTTTGTGTTTTTAGGAAGGTCCTCGAGCCATGTGTTCTTCCAATGAAATGATTCATCCACACATCTTACACAAAAGTCTAACTGTGTATTCTGGTAGCACGGCCAACCTTCCATCTGGCTTGGCTTACAACGCTGACCATTCCTCCCACAAAGGGATCCCAACTCCCACCCAAACATGATTCAAAACAAACTCCAACCCATGCAAGTGGGTCGTCATTGGCGTCGCTGCATTGCACCATCCATGTTCGCTCAAAACTTGTTTTGTGCTCGTTTGAAATAGTTAATGAATGACTTTAGCGTTTCCATCTGAACCCCTTAGCTCATGGTGCGAGCACGAGGTACCGCGGTTCAAATCGCACGCGCCGTGCGTTTGTTTGTTTGTCATCCACCAACGTCCTTGTAATTAACGTGAAGGTACATTCAAGCGTCTGAGCTGCATGCGATTTATGTACAAGCTCCACTTTGAGCCCGAGATCGATAGAATAATAAAAAAGTCAATATCCGTTGTGCAATTTTCCAGTAGGTGGAACACATAATGGCGGCCCATCATGAGCATTTAATACATCCTCAAACGAGTCCCCCTAAAATGCATTTAATACATCCTCAAATGCATCCTGTATAACCCCCCCCCCCTTTTCCCATCCCCACCATCTCACTGCAAGCAAATGCCTGTAATCAGGAGTCAACATCAACTCCAGACGATGATTCCAAGACACTTCATCCCCTGAAATCGACATAGGAAGCAATGGTCCCATTCCATGCAAGATTTAACTCTCCAGAATAATAAAATAAACCAACAATCATATCAAGAACTGGGAAATCAGTTGGTTAAAAACAGGAAGGAATTTACCCAGATCAAGCAAAATACTCAAGTTCAAAAGAGGGACTGTTGTTTCGAAGATGACGACGAGGGCTTTCCAGTGCAAACTGCTCAATACCTGAAAGTACGTCCTCACTTCAGATGACCGACGGTGCATATAAACCGAGTATCAGTATGACGGACGAAGCGGTTTTGGTGCCGATCCCAAAACTTTGGGATAAAGCTGTCACAATTCGAAAAGTCAAGAGGTCAGATGGTAATAATCAAAGGTCAAGGTCAAAAATCAAGGCCGTTACGATCGCCTTCAGACCATTCATCTCATCCACATATCAAAACTTGTGAATGTGGCTTTAACGGTTTTCACACAACGAACGACAGGATTAGTTGGAATAATTATAACAATAATATATGTACATGTGGGAAAATTACATGGCCAGGCAAGGAATTGAACCCAGGTCCTCTGGTGAAGCGTATTAGTGCTCTGCCATCAACTGAGCATGCAATTCTCCCACATATGGAGATGCCACTCTCTTCCCCCCACTGCTTCCAGGACACTCACTGCCAACCATAGGAGCAACGAGGGCCTGACAATGAGAGGGTCTTCCCCCCCAAGTAGGGGGGGGTACAATTGCATGTCTGCTATTATTCACCACAGGGTGCATAGTAATACAATTATAAATGAACAAGAAATAAATATATATATGGGAAAATTACGTGCCCAGATAATAATAATCAGAATAATGATAATAATAATAATAATCGATACTTTAAAAGTGAAAATGTTTATTTGTTTATATATGCTTCAAAAACTACTCAACGGAATCCAACCAATTTTTGCATTTTGCTGAAGGGTACCCCAAGTATGGTTTCTGTTGATGTAGCATTTATGGGGGAGGGGGTTCAAGGTGGAGGTAAGACCCCAATTCTCTCTTTGTAAATGTGTATCGTATGTCGTCACCCAGTGATATCCACTATAACAAACCATCTTCTTCTTACATACAGAAAGTTTCAACAATTTGATGATATGCATTACGGTGATGTTGAAATCTGAGTGAGAACAATTCAAAATTTTCAAAATGTTTCATTTCACTCATTTTAGGTGGAGGTTCAAACCAAAGCATCGAACACTGAGATTCACAGCAAAGTGGAAGTGTTTGTTTGTTTGTTTTTCTCACGACTCGTATAATCAGCAAGGATATTTGATGAAGAGGTGATGGTCACCGACTTGCAAGCAGATGGAAGATGACGTCGGGAAAATGATAGAGTAAAAACAGCAGAAAGTTTGTGAAGTACAACATGTTGTCCTTTGATTAAATCCATCAGCGAAGCGACGGGTAAAAATGCCGAGCAATGAATATTTGAAAAAAATAGCAATTGGACTTTACCTTCGGAATGCGTGACCATTACAGTTTTGGTTCTTTTTATTTAGCCATGACTGGTTTGAGTTGAGGATCAGTATTGGTTCACGACTGCTTAACCGCTACACGATATGTAAATTTGGATCTAACGTTCACCAAGGGTCCTCGAGTCCAAGTGTCGGTGATATACCCAGCCACGGTCACTCATCGAAGGCAACACCACGATGGCCAAAACCATAACGAGCAGCATTCCAACTGGATTTTTTCCTCTTTCAATTGGAACCATTAGCAAAGAAGGGATTTATTTAAAGGTCAAAAAGTGTTTCATTCTGGTTCTTTCATTGCATCGAGGATGGTGTTCTTATCAATAAAGGACAGCTTCGCCGAGAATGGCAAAACCAAAGCAGAGCCTGTCCGCGGTATACCTTCTCTGGATGAATAAGGTGTGATCCGAACTGGGCATCCAAAGCCTGCTGGCATCATCAACAAAAACGACCGCAAAGTAAACAGATAAATTATTATACCCGTCACGCCGCGACCGCCCTTGTAATGATCAGGAAAGCAATACATTATGATTTGTTTATTTTTAAGGTCTCGACAAACAAGCTGCAGAAAAGGCCGCCTTGCGGAGAGAAAAGCGAGCTTTGTATCGCCTCTTCAGTTTTTACGTGAGAAAAACTCTTCTGGCTTTTGTAGATAAGGTGGAGTAAACGGTCTCATTGTAAATAAACTACGGTCCTGTGGAGCAATCACAACGAACCACGGCTTTGTTGTAAATGTTAAACCCTTGAAAAGGGAGACCGAGACCGGAGATCTGCGCAAGCCTGCATCGCCTGCCCCTGAAGAGCACGAACAAGTCACCATTGAGTTACAAAAGCTTAAATCAACAGTCGGGCCTCGGCCTTTTTGGCTACGACCGATGGAATCGACAGGACGTTCATCGAGGTACGCTAACTGCCGTGGGAACCAAGGACAACCTGGTGTTTCAAGCGTTAACCCTTTGGCTCTGACGAAGGGCCAACGCCAGAAACGTCAACTTATGGCTTCCCATGACGGTTCGCATACCTCAATCAATGTCCTGCTGATTACATATATTGTGTTCTACCTGTCTGCCAATGCAGATCGATCCTTCATTGCACTTTGTCTATGACTGCCTGACAATTAATTATCCAAGGTTGTTGTTGTTTTTTTTTTGTTATTTAATAATTCTATCTGAACTTCATAGGAATATTTTTTGTTCACAGTGATCAATATTCAGAAATATACATCAGCAAGTAGTGTAATCAATTCCATGTAGATACCCATAATTATAATCCATGAGGAAGAAATGCTTTAAAGTGTCCTCCTTAAAGGGAGGCAGGACCAATATGGAAGGAATAGACAAAGACAGAAAATATGGAAATGGAACCAAGTAAACGTTCACAGGATAAAAACGAGAGAGAGAGAGAGAGAGAGAGAGAGAGAGAGAGAGAGAGAGAGAGAGAGAGAGAGAGAGAGAGAGAGAGAGAGAGAGAGAGAGAGAGAGAGAGAGAGAGAACACGAGAGAGAGAGAGAGAGAGAGAGAGAGAGAGAGAGAGAGAGAGAGAGAGAGAGAGAGAGAGAGAGAGAGAGAGAGAGAGAGAGAGAGAGAGAGAGAGAGAGAGAGAGAGAGAGAGAGAGAGAGAGAGAGAGAGAGAGAGAGAGAGAGAGAGAGAGAGAGAGAGAGAGAGAGAGAGAGAGAGAGAGAGAGAGAGAGAGAGAGAGAGAGAGAGAGAGAGAGAGAGAGAGAGAGAGAGAGAGAGAGAGAGAGAGAGAGAGAGAGAGAGAGAGAGAGAGAGAGAGAGAGAGAGAGAGAGAGAGAGAGAGAGAGAGAGAGAGAGAGAGAGAGAGAGAGAGAGAGAGAGAGAGAGAGAGAGAGAGAGAGAGAGAGAGAGAGAGAGAGAGAGAGAGAGAGAGAGAGAGAGAGAGAGAGAGAGAGAGAGAGAGAGAGAGAGAGAGAGAGAGAGAGAGAGAGAGAGAGAGAGAGAGAGAGAGAGAGAGAGAGAGAGAGAGAGAGAGAGAGAGAGAGAGAGAAGCACTCACGGTGAGGGAAGGAGATGGTATGGAAGAAATAGCAAATGAAACAAGAGCAATGGCAGGTAACCAGGTGGAAAGGTGCTTCCCTTGAAGTTGCCTCGTTCGGAGTGAAACGCCGCTGGATGCTGCCTCGGTGCCATCAGGGGGTGCTGCATCTTGGAGAAGGTTATCGGATATAATAATACAATAATCGGGGTTGTCTCATATACACTAATCTCGAGGCAAAGACCATCTCATCACCTTTTACAAGATCAGGAATTTCGGCCTGCACATCGGCTGAAAATGTTCTACCTACAAAACTCAGTTCATGAGATGTGGACGCAACACGGTCACGACGGGCCTGATGACCTGCACTTCAGTTTGCTTTGGAGTCGTTCAGCGGAAAGCAGAATGAGGGGCATGCCGTGAAACTATTTGAACAAGGAGAATGGATCATTATGTTCTTACATACATCACGATGGGGGGGGGGGGAGATTTGATTTGTATTTTTGTGAGAAAAGTGCAAAAACTGAATGGAGGTATCATGTATTTGGAGTACCATATGTATATGCATGAAATAAACAATCACCAATCTCAATAAGTAGCAGCGGTTGCTCTTCGTGCCCGGAAAAGGCCATTCGCATGAAACGCGAATCACCGGATCAATTTGATTCCCGAGCAGAAGCTCTGCCGGGTCAGGAAGTACGCCGATCTGAGATAGCAATTAACCAGCATAACCAGAGAAAGCAATTAACCAGCCAAACCTGGTGTCAAGGATCCTCAAAGACCAGACCACTTTGGTACCTGCAGTCCTGGCAGGAATTTGTAGTTTGCTCAGGGTGCCGACGATAACTCGCCGACTCTTCGTGAAGTACACCATGGGGTCTTTAACACGCACCACTAACGCCCGCAGACGGCAGGCCTAGTTTAACGTCCATCCGAGGGACGGCACACACACTGATGAATCACCTCGTCTGTGAAATACCGGGATGACAGTTGGGTGGAAATTCAAACCCAGGCTAGACATCTCAAAGCCGAGTGGTGCGTACCTCTCGGCTTTCCTGCCAGACCAATCAAAATAAGTAGTCAAAACGTATCGATGATGAAAGGCAATTTGCCACACAGTGAGTACGCACAACATTAAAGCATTCAATATAATTTGTGCACAAAGTTAATTACACAGTACAGAATTGGAAAATTAAAAGGCTGGTATATTAACAGAGAAGAAAAAAAAAAACATTAACGAAATAAAAAGATGAAAAACTGAACATTTACATTTGATTCTCTTACAATGAAAGGCAAAGGTGCCTTAAAGTCATCAGTAACTTGAGCAGGTTCTGAGGGTGAGGTGTTGCTCCTTCACAGTGTGAGGCCTTCGAACAAATGCATTTTGCTGACGATGCCCTGTGCCACCCCTCCCTACAGATCCTCTTCAGGACCCTTTTGGGCAGAGCCTTTGAGGTGCTCATCAAAAATAGCCTTGGCTCTCCGCAGGTACTGTGCGGTTTTCAGCTCGACCAGCTCTCGGCGCTCTGGGCTCGGATCTCCTGTCGGGAGAAGTGCAAACGAAAAATACAAACTCATCAAGGCAACAGTGGAGAGGGACGGGGAGGCATGGGGAGCGGGATGAGAAAGGAGGGGAAGGGGCTAAAATATTAATTCCATGAGCGTCAAAATGCTTCAATAATTTGTCCACGTGCGGTGAATATCAGAGGAAATGCTCAAATTCCTTATCGTACACCAATTCACTCAATGTGCTGCAACATCCTTCCACTTCATATGATTTGAAGAATGTAGAATCAATGTCCACACGATTCACAACTTTTGCGTACACGCTGCAACAGATGGAAGGCCGTAATTTTACATGTTTATCAATAAAGCGATATTAAAGACACAAACACAACCGATGCCACCGTTACACAGAGGAGAGTCTCAAGTTTTGTTTCGTCGAAGGATATGCTCAATATGTGCACCGTTCCGATGAAGCATAGCACGCGTCCATAACTTTCCCCAAAGTGATTCAGCTAATACAGCGGGTGCAATCCCGGATCGCCGGTTTCAGGTTCTCGACAGTCCTGGAGGACCATCTGGCAGACATGCTCCGGAAGGAACGGCCATGGACTTACATCTGACCTTTCCCGTGGCCAGGGTAGGCCTTCGTCAAACATTTCCAACAAGTAGGGCACTCGGTAGAGCGCATACCTCCACCTCGCAATGCCTGATTCAATAGAACATATCAGGCCCAATAAATTACATCGTTTTTTGGCCCAATCTCTCAATGGTGACTAATCGCTTTTAAAAATTAAATAAATCTCGTATCAGGATCCGGATTCGGAACTGCAGGACGGAGAACACCCAAGACAAATGTTGAGGAGCGTTTGGCATACTCGCCATGATTGTAAAACTTAGAGTGGTGAGAGTGAGCAGTTTAATGGGAATCAAACCCACCCGAGGATGCAATGACCTACTCTTTTCAAATAGGTTCTGTTCTCAGAAAAGTTAGTCGATAAGACAACTGGCTTAATGTGCCCCTCGAAGAACAACATACTGAATATGATGCAATGCCCAGCTTGTGAAACATCAGGATGATCTCTTACCAACCCCACTATAAGCCAACACAGACTAGACAGTTCAGAGGTGATTACACAACCCCTGAACTACCTGATTAGAATATATGAACATATTCGAGGCGGTGAAAAGTGCAGATTAGTCCAATCGGCACTTGGAATTGTTACTCCACCACCGAAGGTGGACAGAGGATATGCATTCACCCCGTCTGCCTATGCGCATGATATCTCAATAAGTAACGGACGGATTCAGACGAAACTTGGTGGACAGGTTGGCCATGTAACAAGGACGAACTTATTAGATTTTGTTGAAGATCCAGATACTAGGATGATCCTTTAAAGGTGATTCTTGACCGCTGAGAGATGGGGTCAAAAATGGAACATTTCGATATTTCAAACAGTTGTGGACACACCCAGGCAAAAATAGCATTACTTCCCTGTAGGAATTCTCTGCAGACTACTGTAGTAGGACCTGTTACCAACTATAGTAGATGAGAGTACTACTCTCATTACACTATAGTTCTAAGTGTAGCATTTTTGCCTGGGCGAGTTATGACAAAACTTGATGGATGAGTTTGGTCGTTGAAAAGACTAAGCTGATTAGATTTTGGTTAAGGTCAGAAGGGAGATCCTGCCCATCAGTGGGATGGACACAACACGTCAACTGTTCGGCCTGGCAGAGGTACGTACTCTCTCGAGTGCCGTTCTAGTTCTAAATGTACATGAGTTTGTGTTTATTGTACTATTTCCTGGATATCCAAAGCAAGTGTGGCAAAAGTTTTTTTTGTAAAAAAATTCATTGTAGCATATAATGCATTTATAAATAACGAGTGCGGATCATTGCAGAGGTTTACATTACAGATTTGCTGTGTTGTCATGATTTATACCAATTATAATACAAGCATTTCCTTTGTCCAAATTTGTTTGTAATTGATTTGTAATATAAAAAATATCTAAGTGGTCTAAAGCTCTCAATAGTCAAGGGTCCAAACTGTCTAATCTGTCTGAAGGGTGAAAGGGATCTGAATGGTCTTCAATTCAACAGCCAAGGTCTAAGACGATAAAAGTCTAAAGGGTATAAAAGGTCCAAACGGTGAAGGGATATAAAGGTGTCTAAAGTATTGAAAAGGTCTTAAAAGTACTAGGGGTCTTAAAGGGTATTTTGAGTCCTCTGTGGTTTTTGTGGTCTTCAGGGTCTTTTGGGATACCTGGGCCCTTTTGGGTCATCTGGGTCTTTTGCGTCTTTTGGGTCTTCAGAAACGGCGAAGGTCTTTTGAGTCTTCGGGGTCTTTTGGGTCATCTGGGTCTTTGGGAACGGTGAAGGTTGGGTCTTTGGTGACAACCAAACGACCCCGAGGACCCAAAAGACCCGAAAGGTACATTCCATAGGCAAAAACGATGGGCACCATAAACGAAAGGTCTTTTTGGTCTTTGGGTTCTTCTGGGTCTTTTAGGTCCTCGGCAACATTTGGATCTATCAGTTAAAAGTTAGATGTGGTGTCTGTGAGTAAGCATTAGTAAATGCCTGTAAATGAACGATTAAAATTGATGGTTACATGTTATAAGTTGCGTTTGGCACACATCTGTAAATTGTAATAAAACTGATTAATGTAATGAGCTAATTTTGACTGCAGAGGGCAGTATTGTACTGTAAACTGCCTGGTAAGATTCGTGAAGATGCTGGAACGTTCTCAGACGAAACTTCCAGAAGGATGAGAATAAACGTCACTGGAAAGCACAAGATCGTTCTGTGATACTATATAAACCTGCGAGAGGGAGGTGTAGAGAGACGGGTGACATGTGACGAGCCGTGAGTTTGGATCGTCCCCGTGCTCGGTTTAAATCTGATGAGTGAACGAGGTGCTAATGTCCAGAGAGGTGTTAATGTGTGGGGCCAATTATAATCAGGATGATTAAAAGTCATGATTGTGTATCAGGAAAGAATTCCTTTGAGCTCTTCAATCATCCTGGACGGGCCAACGTACGAGAGAGAAAACCAAGACAAGACTCAATCGTTCAACAGCCCTGGTAGACGACGTGAACACGCGTGATTTGAGTCTGCAGGACAAGGACACTGGGTGGAAACAACTCAATGTGGGAATCAGAATTGGACATTGCATTGTATGTAATGGTGAACTTCCTCATTTGACTTTGTGTCTGTTTATTTGAAATACAACTTTCAAAAACGTTACGCTGTTGATGTGATCACTGCAACACCACTCAGAAGTCACAGACACCAACTGACAAAGATCCATTCGAGTGGTAGTTGACCGTTCATACTCCGGTAGTGATACCGGTAGTTCATCTACAGGGAGTGGTAGTTGACCGGTAGATCGTTCATACTCGTGGAGCTCAAACCTTGGATTGCAGTCAGAGAACGGGCTGGGTTCGGCACTACGAACAACATACGTACACGAAAGGGAAGGAAACCCCAAGGTGCGTGTTCCTCCGACAGGGTCATCTGGGTCTTTGGAATATTTGGGGTCCTCAGTGACTTTTTGATCATCTGGGTATTTTGGTTCTTCAGGGTCTTTTTAGTCCTCGGGGACTTTTGGATCATCTGGGTCCTCGAGGTCTTTGGGGCATTTTGGGTCTAAAGGGGTATTTGGGGTCTTAAGGGTCTTCAACGGTCGAAGGAGGTCTCAGCAGTCCAAAGTATTGAAAGGTACATTCCAGTAGAACGTAATTAATAGACGTGCATGCAGTCTGCAATGGACATTCAACAGTTCGTAATTAATCGACATATAGTCACACGGCTTCAGACTGACTCATGGCTTCACTGACTGAATGACTGACTGACTGACTGACTGACTGATTCACGGATGGATGGGCCGTGCTTTTCGTTTTTATATTATAGACAGAGATAGATGAAAGAAAATGATGTATCAAAAAAGGCCTCCAAGAGCTTTTTCGCAAGACAACACGTACGCTGTATTGTCATGATCTTACCTTGCATTCCCTGAAGGAGAACATCGACAGCGGCTTTGTAAAGGCCAAACGCTTCCCGGTGCAGTCCAGCTGTCTCTTTCTCCATCGCCAAGCGGACCTTCTGCCCAGCCATTGTCACACATTGTCCTGGTGCCCATGTTTGACCTAGAAAGAAATGCTGAGCTCAAACTGTCAAGCACAACAAGTTCTGTGCATATTCGCAATTTCACATTGTAACACAAGAACAGAGGAGATCCTGTGGATAACATATATATATATATATATATATATATATATATATATATATATATATATATATATATATATAATTTTCAGCATGTAACCACATAAAGTAGACATTCACAAACTCGAACATAGACAAAAATGGCTAAATTTACCCTCTTCCTCTATTCTAGCCACAAACACTGGCCTTTCTTCCCTCTCATCAGAACTCCCTTGTCTTTTTCTCCATTTTGTTTCCCAATCACCCTGCTCCATGTTTCCTCGCAGATATTCTCATTCTATCTCCTTCCTCATTTCAATTTACCCGGCTAACCTGCATCCGTAATAATTGGTACATACATTTAAACATCGACAAGATCAAATCGGTGAACCACCCCCCCCCCCCCCCGGCTCCGACCCTCCATTTTCAACACAAACACAACAACTCTTAATTCGTCCAAGATACCCGTTCAGTTCTGTTGTGAATAAACAAAAATATTTCACGTTGGGTTTAAAAGGAAAATAAATAAATAAATAAAAGGACAAGAGTCTATTCTTTTAACTGTCGCCGCGTTTAATCCCCTGGCCAATTAAAGCTTTTACAAAGACCTTGCGTTGAAAAAAAAAAAAAAAAAAAAACTACATCTGTACTTGTACAGTTATCATGTGCATCTCAATGGGCCATGTGACTCATTACAGACATCAAACGCCAATCGAAATCTAATGAGAATCACAATAAATATTCTTGTTCTCCCTGAGAAAATAAATAAATATCCCAGCTGTTTACAATGGAAAGAAAAAAAAATAACATCGCAATGTCTCCAACACGTGTTGTGTCGTGGTAATCGCTGGAAGCCCTCTAGATTCTTGGCTTCGACCACCCTTTGTCCGATATTACCCGATACGAACACCATGCGTATCACACACATCATGGAAATAACAAAGATGCCAAATTGCTACCTGACCTCTCACAAACATTTATTTAAGAACCACGGGATGGAAGCGAGATGGTTACGTGCGAGTCGAGCTAGCTGACGGCGTGAAGGCGTTCGCCTTGAACCACAAAGGTATGTCACCTGATGCACTACCAAGCTCTTGAAATTTCAATACGTGGCACCGACTGAGACGGATATATTCATGGTGTGTGGAAACCTCTCCCCTCCACAATAATCCCTCTCTTTCTCAAACACCTCTGCCCTAAGTCTGCCCAGCGCCGGCAGTTTCCAAATGGAAATCAAGACGAGGGATTTCAAATCAAAAGCAGAAGACTTGTTGCAAAACAAATGACCTTTTAGACACCATGTTTGGCGCAAGAATGATACGGACCTGCAGGCGCGCCATCCTCTCGCCATCGGGAATCTGCCATCGGTTGCCCTCTTGTTTCAACCGAGGACTCCACCTCCCGAAGAACAGATAGCCAGTCATCCTGGAGCTTCGGCTCGGGCGTGCCCTCTGCTCGGCATGGCATGGCAAGCCCCAAGTGGCATACAAAGAAGAGTTACATTTTCAAATGATAAATGACTGGACATTTTGACACAGCTCAGAGAGTTTTCATTGATCAGGGAAGATTATTTTAAAATATATATATATATATATATATATATATATATATATATATATATATATATATATATATATATTTCAGTCAACTCTGAGGAAATCAAAGGGCTAGCAATAAAATGAAGATGCATTAAAAGAAACATAATTCGAGCCAATAAAGAAGTAAAGGTACTTTTGCACACAATGTATACCGGCACGTTGGTCCATTTGAGAGAATTCAAACAAAATGACAGACACTACATCTGAAATGGCTCAAAGGACATCAGCTTTGTTTGTTCACCTCGTCATCCACACACTCACCCTCCATCTAGCACCACACCATGACCAACCTACACACCACCCCCCCCCCCACCAGCCTCACCCACAATGACGTTTCCTGTCATGCACTTATTAGAAAGACGAAAAAAAACAAATAAGAAAATCCGATACGATGTCTATTCCATAGAAATGGAACAAATGAGAGAGGAAAGAATGCCTGTTCAGCATAAACGTTTCACCACAAAGAGCAAACAAGGTAAAACCGCTCGGCACTGTTACCGGGCTTGGCACAAGGGTCAAACATCGCCATCTCGTGGACAGCGAGCACTTTCGCCGTTTCCATCATGCCCTCCGTGTCTCCTGGTGGAGCAGGTGACCGTCCTGGGGGAGTCACGACCTTCGTCAGAGAAAGTTCTTTCTTTTCTTGGCACCTGCTACTAAAATTAAGTGAGCCAAGGGTACGAAACTACGTCATGTGCACGAAACTTTGAAGTGGGAGCTTGTGAGAATAATGGTGCGAATAAAAACAAGTGTGCTTCAACGGTGTCAGATTATAAAAACTCATGATCAGTACCGAATACAAAGTATGACTGGAGACTCACTGTGATGTTCCTTCAGATAGTGTTTATCCATTATTCAAGTTTTAAAATACAAAACAAACAGCGAAAAGTACAACAACCAGACTTTACAGTTGAATTATCAAACAACCCCACCGAAGACGTCCGATAACCAGCAGAATTATGGGTAAAATAAAAATAGATAACCGAGAATTAAATTCACAGTTAGGAAAAAAAAATTAATCCTCACAAATGCACCAGACTCAGTGGTATTGTGGTTGGAGCATCCGCACTGAGTCTGAAGGTCGGAGGTTCAATTTTCACCCTGGAGTCGTTCCAAAAATCAAATAAAATACGTCGATGTACGTACCGCTTTCTTACTTCTGTATTTTGAGGATAGTGATGGGGACAAACCCTTTGGATGGGAATACCAGGTGGAGGGGCAACTTTCTACTTAAATTGCCTGACTGAACGTAGAGAACACAGTGAGTCATAAAGATGATGCCACCAGGGTACGTACAGGACCCAGAAAGTTACATCCATGCATCCATCCATCCATCCATCCATTGGGAGCATACTCTGTGCAGTGTTGGTGCTGCCTAAGCAGTCTCCTGGGGGATTGGGCACAATCCCAGACAGGTCGCCACTCCGACACAGGACACCAGCATGCTGGCACTCATTTTGCCGACCTCGAAGGGATGACAGGCAGAGTTAACCCCACCTAACATTAATTCAACAGCCAAGTGGGATTTTAACTCAGGATCCTAGGATCCCAAGCCCACCACCCTAACCATTAAGTCAACACCAAGCATGAAGTTACATCATTCCCCCCATATCTCATCCACTGTGTTGTCGAAAGTGGAATCCGGTGTTGAAATATATACTGTCGAGTATAAAATATGTATATATATATATATATATATATATATATATATATATATATATATATATATATATATATATATATATATATATATATATATATATATATCAAACAAGTGTTTGTATGTTTGTTTGTAAATTTGTGTGTTTGTTTGTGCATTTGTTTGTATGTTATTCTTTCAAGGCCAAACCCTTGCACCGAGAATCCCCAAATTTTGGGTGGAGGTACTTCAGAATCTAGGCAAGGTTTGAGGCTTACCAGCCCCCCACAAAATCCCCTTCACCCTACTCCCCATCTCAACAATAACATTCTCTGCATGCATGAGTGTGTACGTCTGAAAATCATTAAAAAAAAAGGCTTGGACAATCCACACCAGAGTTTGCAAATGTGCTGGGGGGTACCGAGGGTCGGATCATGGGTTCATGGTGCTACACAAGGTGCTACATGGGAAACAAAATACTATGCAGGGGTTATGGCAGATGTTCTGCATTGAAAATGTTGAAATCATAAAAAATAAATTTTGTTTGTGTGTTTTTTGGGGCATTTGTTTGTTACTTTTTAAAGGCTAAAAACACTGCTGGGAAAAGCTCGCTTTGCCACAACTCCCCCCTCCCAACCCTCCCGGGTAGCTAAGCCCTTTGCTGTCTCAAGCTCTACCCAAGTTCCTCCACAGCTGCAAAACATTCACAAGTAGCACAAACATGAAAATCCCAATGCTACACACCCCCTCAGCCACCAGACCGATTTAATCACCATATTCTCCTGGAGAAAAAAATAAAGATTTTTTTTTGTATATATATATATATATATATATATATATATATATATATATATATATATATATATATATATATATATATATATATATATACATATATGCAGTACCAGTCAAAAGTTTAGACATCTACTCATTCAAGGGTTTGTCTTTCTTTTTACTATTTTCTACATTGCAGAATAATTGTGAAGACATCAGAACTATGAAACAATACATATGGAACTAGAGGGGGAGTACTCGGTAGAGTGCAAAACCTCCGCCGCCAATACTGCTCGGTCACTCAAGTGAACCTGATATCCTATTCATTCAATTTGACGTCAACAGTGCTCACAGAGTTATAGTTTGCAACTTTTCCTTTTACTTTTAACTTTTACATACTCAATTCATTCGTCATAACTAGATTCTTAGAGACAGAAATTGATTTTACGTGGGTATATCCACCTTAAGTTCCAAAATCAGCCGCAATAATAATTTTGGCATGTTTTTTGTTGGAAATCACTTATAACATGTAGAAATGCAAAAAAAATTCGAAATTTTGTTGAAAAAAAAGTTGCAAAAATTTTTCTTTTCTCGAAAAAAAAAATTTTGGGGGGGGGGGGTGGAAATCACTTAAAACATGCAGAAATGCAAAAAAAAAAAATTCAAATATTTTTTTAAAATGGCCGCCATAGCGGCCATATTGGATTTTGGACCAAGTCCAAAATCTAATGGCATGATCCGTGGACCATACCTAATCCCCCCACCAAGTTTCGTCGAAATCCGTCAAGGAGTTTTTCCGTAATACTGTTCACAAACAAACAAACAAACAAGCAGTCATAGACTGGTACTTACGAAATCGTCAACTTGACCTCTGACCTTGTCTAATAAAAGCTGTCTCTCGAGAAGGTAGCGACGCAAACCAGAAGTTTCTACGATGATTCTGTACCAAACCATCAAAAATTGTAACGTTGACCGAAGCAAAAATCTCCATTTCTCCACGCAATAATTTTATATTATTTTATCAAAGTCACAAAACCGTAATATTCGGCCATCCACCAACAATCTTTACATAATCCAACGGCTTAGCGAGTCAGGCATGCGACGATAACCTTTATTGGGATAAAAAATGACTTTTAAACACCATCTTTATCGAAAACACCGTCAGCGCGCACACCGAAAACCTTTACGTGACTCAACGACACGTCTGCTCGAGCGCACTGCATCATGGGACGACCCGTGACGCGTCGTGTGAAATATTTTTTATACAATCTTAAAACATCTCCAAAACATCCGATTTTTACCAGAATTTTGACAACCGAGTTTTAAGCGTCCTAAGCGATCGCAAAAACCGAAGACAAAATTAAAATCGAAGTTAAAACGAACTCGTAACGTCGACCGAAGCAAAAAAATCTTCATTTCTCCACGCAAAACCTTAACGTCACTCAACGACGCGTCTGCTTGAGCGCACTGCATCATGGGACGACCCGTGACACGTCAAGTGAAATATTTTTGTACAATCTTAAAACGTCTCCAAAACATCCGATTTTTACCACAATTTCGACAACCAAGTTTTAAGCGTCCTAAGCGATCGCAAAAACCGAAGACAAAATTAAAATCGAAGTTAAAACGAACTCGTAACGTCGAGCGAAGCAAAAATACTCCATTTCTCCACATGAATTTACAGAATTATGTTTGACCTCACTGTGACCTTGACCTTTGACCGATTTTGACAAAAATCTAATCAGCACTAGCCATCACCCTCCTGAATCATGTGATGTAATTTGACATTGGTAGCTTCTTCTGTTCTCGAGTTATCATGCCTACAAACAAACAAACAAACAGAAGCGGAAGTCATCAATATACTTACGAAATCTTTAGATTTCGCAAGTAACAAACACACAAACAAACAAACAGAAACGGAACTGATCAATATACTTACGAAATCTTTAGATTTCGTAAGTTACAAACAAACAGAAAGGGGTGAAAACAGTAACCTCAGATCTTCGATGGCGGAGGTCAATTATGTCGTAATCAAAAAAGTGTAAAATCAAAATGTATTTTATGTTTTAAATTCTTCAAAGTAGCCACGCTCTGCTGTGATGACAGCTTTGCACACTATTAGCATTCTGTCAACCAGCTTCATGAGGTAGTTACCTGGAATGCTTTTCCAACAGTCTTGAAAGAGTTCCCACATATGCTGAGCACTTGTTGGCTGCCTTTCCTTCACTCTGTGGTCCAACTCATCCCAAACCATCTCAATTGGGTTTCGGTCAGGTGATTGTGGAGCCCAGGTAATCCGATGCAGCACTCCATCACTCTCCTTCTTGGTCAAATAGCCCTCACACAGCCTGGAGGTGTGTTTTGGGTCGTTGTTCTGTTGAAAAACAAATGATGGTCCCACTAAGCGCAAACCAGATGGGATGGCGTATCACTGCAGAATGCTGTGGTAGCCATGCTGGTTTTAAGTGTGCCTTGAATTCTAAATATATCGTCGACAATGTCACCAACAAACCACCCCAACACCATCACACCTCATCCTCCATGCTTCACGGTGGGAACCACACATGCAGAGATCATCTGTTCACCTTCTCTGCGTCTCACAAAGACATGGCGGTTGGAACCAAAAATCTCAAATTTGGACTCATCAGACCAAAGGCCAGATTTCCACTGGTCTAATGCCCATTGCTCGTGTTTCTTGGCCAAAGCAAGTCTCTGCTTATTATTGGTCTCCTTCAGTAGTGGTTTCTTTGCAGCAATTCGACCATGAAGGCCTGATTCACGCAGTCTCCCCTGAACAGTTTATGTTGAGATGTGACTGTTACTTGAACTCTTTGAAGCATTTACTTGAGCTGCAATCAGAAGTGCAATTAAATGGCAATTTCTGAGGCTGGTAACTCTAATAAACTTATCCTCTGCAGTGGAGGTAACTCTGGGTCATCCTTTCCTGTGGTGGTCCTCATGAGAGCCAGTTTCTTCACAGCTTGTGATGGTTTTTGTGACTGCACTTGAAGAAACCTTCAAAGTTCTTGAAATTTTCCAGATCGACTGACCTTCATGTCTCAAAGTAATTAATGATGGACTGTCATTTCTCTTTGCTTAGTTGAGTTGTTCTTGCCATAATATTATATGGACTCCTACAGTAGATAAAATAATGGTCCTTTACCAAATAGGGCTATTTACTGTGTACCAAGCCTACCTTGTCACAACA
>NC_140967.1:4543974-4711474 GCF_056783735.1 Eptatretus burgeri | reverse complement strand
GCCGTACCATCTGTCATCCCTCAGACTGGCAAGCAGCAGCTTCTTCGCTCAATACAGATCTGGATAAAATTACAAACTGGTCCAACACGTGGAATATATCTTCCAATCCGGACAAATCTCACACTCTCACTATGTCTCTCCAAAAGGATCATTTGGAAAAAAAAAAAACCCCATCCACTTTCTCAACATTCCTCTTGAAGAAGTCCTTTCTTTCAAGCTTCTGGGTCTCACTATCTGCCATGATAATTCCGAGAAAAGCCACATTTCCAATCTAGCCTCCAAAGCCATTCGCCGACTGGGAATCCTCCATCGTGCAAATCCTTCCTCAGCCCACCTGAGTTCCTAACCACATACAAATCTTTCGTTCACAGCCTGATGGAGTACTGCTCTCCGCTCCGGGCTGGTGCTCCTGCCTCTCACCTTTCTCGGCTTCATGCTGTGGAAACCAAGGGATTTCAAAACATTGGTATCTCTCGCGATAAGGCTGAGTCTTTGGGCCTCTCACCCTCTCTCACCTCAGGCAGGTCGGTGGTCTTTCTGTCTTCTACCGTCTCCTCTCCAGCCTCGCCCCCCCTGCTCTGTCTGAGATATGTACCCCCCATATTTCCGCAGGGCGCTCATGGTCCACCAACAACCCCCTTCTGGGAAAACTACCAAAATCACGAATCACTTCTCACCTTCACTCTTTCATTCCTCTTTTTCTCCGCCTTTGCAATAAACTCCCTCACTCTGTTCAATCCTATTCTTCCCTCCAGGCCTTCAAAACAGCTGTTCACCACCACCTCTTATCATCCCCCATCCAAATCCTTGATCTTTTCTACCACAGTTAATCCACCCCAAACCCACCTCCTTCAAATTCCCTGCTTTTGTTCCTGAAAGTCCCTGTAATATCCATCTTGTATACCCCGTGTTCCCCACCCCATCACTCCCTTCCACAGATCTCCTAATGTCTGTTCCCCACTGTTTTGTCATTCCTACTCCCGCCCCTCTTGTCTCATGCCCCCCTTGCTGCGCATTGTGTGTTCGCTCTCATACGAGCTGCAACAAGGTTTACAAAAAAAAATGTGGAAAACAAAGTTATGGCCTGGACAGACACACTGAACCTTTTTGGTAAATAAAGAAACACAGAAGCGATTTAAAATGCCGGCTATCTCATGCTTGATGTGCGGCAGACAGGCTGATAAGGGCTATTTGTACTGACAGTGACTTTGCCCTTTGACATTTTGACCCAATTATTAATTACTTTTCTCCATATTCTCACAATAAAGGATTGTTCAAAATTGATGACAAAAGTTCAAATGGTAAAAAAGTAATAACACGGACAGACACACAGAAGTGATTCCAAAACCCCATTTCCTGCTGCGTTGGCAAACAGGCTAATGATTCCACATAATAAACAACATTGAGCGACAAGAGGGAAATTAAACAGCAAACAATAAATTAGGCCATTGTTGGGAAGGTTTCTTTCTCATGAGCTTTGACAAAATGGAAAAATAAAACCATCCATTTCCGCCAACATATCCGTCGCTCAATGGAGTACTATTCTCCCCGATGTGCGAGCAACCCAACATCATCCACTCACCGTCCATCCGTCCGTCTCCGGACGCGTCTGGGCGGTGTTCGTCTCCGGACGCGTCCGGGCGGTGTTCGTCTCCGGACGCGTCCGGGCGGTGTTCGTCTCCGGACGCGTCCGGGCGGTGTTCGTCTCCGGACGCGTCCGGGCGGTGTTCGTCTCCGGACGCGTCCGGGCGGTGTTCGTCTCCGGACGCGTCCGGGCGGTGTTCGTCTCCGGGCGCGAGTTTGTCTTTGGATGTGTCCGAGCAGTGTTTGTGTCCAGATGGCTTGGCTCTGCATGCGTCCAGTGGGTTTTGTCAACGGACGTGTCCGGGCGGTGTTTCTCGTATGATCGGTATAAAATGAATTTCAGACGTTATTTTGTTTCCATCTTCACTGTTATTTGATGCAGAATCATTTTGATGACACAGTATGAATGGTAATTCGCACTCCACCGCACGTCTGCCTTCTCTTCCTCTCACTTTAGTCTTCCCTTACCCACCCCTCTCTCTCCCCCTCTCTCCCTCTGTCCCGTCCCACCCCACCCCTACCCCCCACCCACCCCCCGCCCCCATTTTTAGTATTCCCGTCAGTGAAGCGACGGGTGGTATTTGTTAGGACACTAATAACTGTCAATGTGTGCATGTGTGTGTGTCCTCCACATCTCCAGAACCATGAAACCTCGCAGCCTGAAACTTTACATGCACACTAAGAAAACTCCAAGGAAGTACATGAGTGAAAATTGGATGTTTGAGGTCATTAAAATACCCCATTTTGAAGAGAATTAATGGACTTCTTTAATTATAACCTTTATCAGGTGACCCTCGGCCACCTCACTCTCTGGGGTCTAAAGGCGTTTCCCGGGTTATCTAACTGGGGTCTGAAGCAGCCATGTTTTTTGGCCTGCTAAACCATGCCTTGACTTGGAACAGTCCACAACGATTTCTTAAAGATATCGTTTATTTCTTCGCTTTCCTCTCTCATATTATCGAATGCCTGATCATCATAGCTATGAATCGCTGGATACATTGCAATGCTTATGAACGCCTGGAGACGCCAGCGTTCGTGGCTTTCATTTCCGCACATGCGATAACCTCGAGAATCTGTTAAACCAAGCTGAATTACAAAATTTAAGCTCCTTAATCGAACTTTGCAGCAGTTGCGACTGCTAAAGAAAAAAGTGTTCATTTGTCCAGTTTGGACATATTTGACATTTTGGGCATCTCAGGGAGGTGTATGTTTAATATGACGGTTTGGTGATTGCTCATCGTGTGCCAAGCGAGCCGTTTATTATCAACAGTTTTGTTGGAGTGCTTAATCCAGTTAGTTTCCAAAATTTTTTGGTTTTTCAAAGATGGTGCCCATACCATGTGACCTTTGACGTCATAATTATCACTTAGAAAGTCTATGAAAAAAGACATAATATGGTGAAAATTTCATATCAATCAGACCAACAGTTGCTGACAAAATGAATTTAAAAGGGAATAAACCCAAAAATTGCTGGCGGAATAATAATAATCTATCTATAATTCCAGCAATCTTTGTGTGTCTGACTGTCTGTCTGTCTGTCTGCGATCCGATCAGATTGAAACTTGCCGGGAATATTGCCGGGGACCCGTGGATGTGCCTTTTCGAGGTTTGATATCGATCGGACGAGCGGTTCCCAAGTTACGGCCATTTATCTGTCGACCAATGACAAGACACGGTGCTATGACATGACGGATGACGTCACAATTAATGTTTATTTATTAATTAATTAATTTATTTATTTTGCACGATCGACAGTCCGATCTGATTGAAACTTGACAGGAATATTGCTGGGGCCCCGCGGATGTGCTTTTCAAGGTTTGATATTAATCGGATGAGCGGTTCCCAAGTTACGGCCATTTATCTGTCGACCAATGACAAGACACGGTGCTATGACATCACGAATGACGTCACAATTAATGTTTGTTTATTTTTATTTATTTTTTGCATGATTGACGGTCTGATCTGATTGAAAATTGCCAGGAATATTGCTGGGGACCCACGGATGTGCCTTTTCGAGTTTTGATATTAATCGGACGAGTGGTTCCCAAGTTACGGCCATTTATCTGTCGACCAATATCTGTGAGAGAGGGGGGCAGGAGAGGGGGGGATGTGAGTGGGGGTGAGAGAGAGGGGCGAGAGAGGAGCGGGGAGAGAGGAAGGGCGAGACTAGGGGGTGAGAGGGGGCAAGAGAGGGGGCGAGAGAGGAGGGGGGAGAGAGGGGGAGATAGAGGGGGCAAGAGAGGGGGCAAGAGAGGGGGAGAGAGAGGAAGGGCGAGACTAGGGGGAAGAGAGGGGGTGAGAGAGAGGAAGGGCGAGAGAGGGGGCGAGAGAGGGGGTGAGAGAGGGGCGAGAGAGGGGGCGAGAGAGGGGCGAGAGAGGGGGCGAGAGAGGGGGCGAGAGAGGGGGCGAGAGAGGGGGGCGAGAGAGGGGGGCGAGAGAGGGGGCGAGAGAGGGGGGCGAGAGAGGGGGGCGAGAGAGGGGGCGAGAGGGGGGGCGAGGTACCCTAAAGGCGTGGTACCCTAATAATAACATTAATAAACAACATTCTCCTCCTAAGATAACAGTATCATTTGCATTTTTAAAATCTGAAAGTCATTTTTGTGTTTTTCTATTTCTTGTCCAACTGAGCTGCCCGTCCGTTCTGTGAGCTCGTCGGCTCTCGCGAAGCACATACGGACCTACATATTGGTATGTATTCTTCAAGAATGGAGTTGCGTTAGAAATACTAAAAATCCACCACTATTCTACTTCCACTTCAATAGCCCAAATTGCTCTCACTTCCTGGTGAAAGATATTATCCAAAGCCTTTCAAGAACCGGCTGGTTTGGCTTGACAGTCAACTGAAGGTGCAAAAATTTGCACTTTGCTCAGAGTGCCGATGATAACTCATCTACTCTTCGTGCAAGACACCATGGAATCATTAGGGTCTACAACTAATGCTCGCTGATGGTACAGCCAGATCAATGTTCATCCAAGGGAGGTCACAGTGTGTGATGCAATGCCCTGTCTGCTAAACAACAATCCAACAGTTTATAGGTCGAGAATTCAGGTCAAGAATCGAACAAAGATAAGAAAGCTCAAACATAAGCGCACCGTCACCCATGTACCTTTCATTATTGTAAAAAGTACCTTTGGGCAGATCGGGTAAAATGTCCAAACCAAGCAGAGCATCTTCATCGAATGAACCAGAGTGTTTGGAACCGGAAGGCTCTGTAAAAGGACCAGTCAAACAAGAGGTTTGTACACTCTCATCTCGAGGAAATGGCACGAGAGGGTCCGGGAGACCAATCGGAGCATTCGTCTCACTGGGCAACTGTTCCTCCCCACCCTGCACAACATGAACACAAAGGCAGTTTTTAAGTTTCAAAATGCATTCTTAAAAAAATAATTGACTCACGAAACATGAAAGATGAATCACAAAAGAGTGCATCTAATTTACATTTAAACGAGAATTTAAAAAGAATAAAAAAAAAAAAACCTCTGGTGTTCAAGTACGATGACCCCAAACAATCAGAACACGCCACTGCATGCGTAACTTGCCTCGAAAAAGCTCTTCAGCTGTTTGCTGTTGTGAAGAGCCGTTATGGTGGAGGCAAACCGCAGCAGTTCCTCCGCACTCTTTCGTCTTTCTTTAATAACAGCCTCTTCAAAGCGACCTGAGTGGAGCACAAAGACAAAAACCAAAATGACCACTCCATGGAATGTCATGTGTCCGGAGTGTCAGCATCAAGCACATGCCGCATCGAGTGGAGATGGGGTTATAAGGGGGATTGGAGGGACACGTGGTGGTGTGTGCGTGGGGGAGTTAGTCGACATCTCACACATCGTCGCATGGAGAGGTTGAATAATCAAAAAAAAATGAAAATACTTCAGATGTTCGTTCCTTTGTGGAGCTGCTCCACTTTCAGCATTTAATTTATTTTGATTTTCAAAAGCGTGCATTTTGTCCAATCCCTTCTTAGAGTTCATCTTCAAACACCCAGAACATTGACTCCAACAAGCCGGCCATCTCATGCTCCATGAAAGAAAACGCAGAAAGCTCAAGACACATTACGTCGTTCAACGGGAATAACATCGAAGTTCAGATCGGCTCAGTGTCTGTGGCATAAACCCAGTTGGGCAGGAATACTTGCAGCTCCAACCCGACCGAACTGAAGTTTAGGGATAACCTCATCTTGGTAGCAACAATGAACTCGCTGTCGGTGCAAAAGGATAAAATGTGAATAACCACATGACTGCATACTCATTCATGCAGGTGCTTTCTTCAATAAAACTAAAGCTGATATTGTTTGTTTTTTATTCCACAAAATATAGACTCGTGGAGGAGTATGGTGTCAGAGGGCAATGGGGTTATGTACTGATATTGGGGCAGTGGGGCAACATTCAAACATAATAAGCAAGGTAAGGAATGAACAGGGGAAAAGGAAAGAGAAGAGGGAAAGAAAGCAGGAACTTGCAAGCAGAGGGTTGGGTGGTGGGTGGTTGGGGACAGAGGGAAGAAGGTTATTACAGGGGAAGAAATGATGGTGAGTGTGGGTTTGGAGAACAAGATGGTGATTTAGTGCTAACTTTAAACTCTGGAGTGAAGAGTGTGATTGAAAAGCCAAAATAAGTCAAGGCAAAAGGAAGCGTGGAAGTGGGCAGTACACCTGGATTTTTTTTTTTTTTTTGTATACCTTGGTCGAGGCTCGTATGAGAGCTAACACACAACTCACAGCAAGGAGGCATGAGACAAGAGGGGCGGGAGTGGAAGGGACAAAACAGTGGGGAACAGACACATTAGCTGAACTGTGGAAGGGAGAGGGATGGGGATGGGACGGGGGACATGGCGAAGAGAAGATGGACATTTCAGGGACTTTCAGGAAGGAAAGCAGGAGAATTGAAGGAAGTAGGCTTGGGTGGATTATCGAGGGTAGAAAAGATCGAGGATTTGGATGGGGGAAGATAAGAGGTGGTGGTGAACAGCTGTTTTGAAAGCCTGGAGGGAAGAATGGGAAAGAATAGAGTGAGGAAGTTTATTCCAAAGGCGGGAAAAAAGAGGAATGAAAGAGTGAAGATGAGCAGTGATTCGTGATTTTGGTAGTTTTACCAGAAGGGGGTTGTTGGCGGACCTTGAGCGCCCTGTGGAAATGTGGTGGGGACAAATCGCAGAGAGAGCAGGGGGGGGCAAGGCTGGAGAGGAGTCGGTAGAAGACAGAAAGACCACCGACCAACCTGCGGTGATTGAGTGAGAGGCCCAAAGACTCAGCTTCATTGCGGGAGATGCCGATGATCTTAAATGCCCTGGTTTCGACAGCGTGAAGCCGAGAAAGGTGGGAGGCAGGAGCACCAGCCCAGAGGGGAGAGCAGTACTCCATCAGGCTACGGACAAAAGCTTTGTAAGTGGTCAGGAGTTCAAGAGGGCCGAGGAAGGACTTAGCACGACGGAGGATTCCCAGTCGGCGACTGGCTTTTGAGGCGAGGTTGGAAATGTGACTTTCCCAGGAAAGGTCATGGCAGATAGTGAGACCTAGAAGCTTGAAAGAAAAGACTTCTTCCAGAGGATTGTTGAGAAAGTGGATGGGGGGGTTTTGTAAACAGTCCTTTCGAAGAGACATAGTGAGAGTGTGAGATTTGTGTGGATTGAAAGACATGTTCCACGTGTTGGACCAGTTTGTGATTTTGTCCAGATCTGCAGTGAGCGAAGAAGCTGCTGCTTGCCGGTCTGAGGGATGACAGATGGTACGGCAGAGAGTGGAGTCGTCGGCAAAGAGAAATAGAGGATTTTCCAGAGAGTCCGAGAGATCATTGATGAAAACCAGAAAAAGAACAGGGCCCAGAACGCTACCTTGAGGAACTCCAGCCTGCACAGGAAGAGGGGATGAAAGAACTCCATTTAGGGCCACACGTTGACTGCGACAGGAGAGGAAGTCTGCGAGCCATGAGTGTAGATGGCCTTGGATACCATGGGAAGAGAGTTTGGTGAGTAGGGCAGGGTGCCAGACTGTGTCAAAAGCACGTGATATGTCCAGGGATACGGCTCGGATTTCCTGTCTGGCATTGAGGACCTCCATCCATTGATGGGAGAGCAGAAGCAGCATATCCAGGGTAGAGTGACCTGGTCTGAAACCAAATTGATGATTAGAAATCAAGCCATTGGAGAAGAAGAAGGATTTCATGTCTGAAGCGATGATGGATTCCATCACCTTGCTGATGATTGGGAGAAGGCTGATTGGTCTGTAGTTACAGGGATCTGTTTTTGCACCTTTTTTCTGCAGGGCAGTGATGTTAGCAGATTTCCAAGCAGATGGCAGATGACCTTGGGCAAATGAGAGGGTGAATAGAGCAGAGAGAGGGTGAGCAAGAGCAGAAGAGCAGGCTTTGAGGACACGTGGGCTGATGCCGTCTGGATCGGTTGCAGAATCTGACTCGAGGTTTGAAAGCAAGCTCTCCACCTTGTCAGGAGAAAAGGATACAGAGTCCAGGGACAGTTGGGTGCGACTAGGTAAAGTGGGTAGAGATAGTGATGGGTTTAGGACACAAGATTTAGCTGCAAACACCGAGTTTAGACATTCAGCTGTATCACGTGTGGAATCAGCAGTGCGGCCATTTGAGGTAAGGGAGGGGATGGAGGGGGAACATACACCAGAAACAGATTTGATTAAACGCCACCAGGATTTTGAGGAGGGAGAGAGGTTTGAGAGTTCAGACTTGAGATGAGAAAGATGTTGTTTTCTGGCTCTCCTGAGGGTAGATACACACTTGTTCCGAGCTTTGTGGAAAGAACTGAGATTGCCCTCAGTTGGGTTTGCTTTCCATGAGGCAAAGGCAAGTTGTTTCAGGACAACTGCCTCGCCACAAGCTTCAGTAAACCAAGGGCGGGAGGAAGGGTAAGACAACTGAACACGAGAGGGGATAAATCTGTGCATGAGGGAGAGCAAGTTTCTTTGAAAGAATTCCCAGGATGAGTTGATGTTTGAGAAAGTAGTGATAGGAGACCAGTCTGTAAGTTTGATGGCTGCTCGGAGACCCTGCCAGTCGGCTTGAGTGAAATGCCAGACTCGACGGCGGTGAGGTGGTTCTCTGATAACAGCCAGAGAGATGTCCACTTTGACAAGGACGTGGTCAGAAGAACCAATTGGAGCGAAGGAAGAGCAGCAGATATTGTCAGGGAAATTTGTCAAAATCAGATCCAGAAGAGATGGAGTACCATTGGTTGAGATCCGGGTCGGGAAGTTGACCGATTGAGTCAGTCCCAATGAGTCGCAGAAAGCTTTTGCTGAGGTGCCATGGCAGGTGAGAGAGGTTCCCACACCTAGCCAACTGGCGTGATGACAATTGAAGTCACCACATAAGAGGAAGAGAGAGTTTGGATGAGAATATAGAAGATGGTCCATGTTTTCAGATAGTGAGGTGTAGATGGAGTCATCACTGTTCGGTGGACGGTACAGTACACATATAAACATGAGGTGGGAGTGGAAGGAAGCCGAAGCCAGAGGTATTCCTGGGGGTGTGGGGGAGTGAGAGCAGTGCATGGAGAGTGAGGAATAGAGTCTTTGATGAAGAGAGCAACACCTCCACCAGGACGAGGCTCAGGTCTGTCATACCGTAAGAGGGAGTAACCAGGGAGAGATACTTGGGAGTCAGACACGTCTTGGGAGAGGAAAGTTTCTGTTAGGCAGATAATGTCTGGTTTGTCAGTGGCAACCTGTATGGAAAGATCTGAAAGGTTTGAGCGAAGGCCCCAGATATTTGAGGTCCACACTTTTAATGAAGAGGAAGGGGAGGAGGCTTTGGGTGCAGGAGGTGGAGGGGGAGGGGGAGGGTAGGACAAGGGACGAGGGGGGCAGGTAAGGAGGGTTGCTGAAGGAGTGTGGGGTATTGCAGAATAGCGAGGGGAGGGGGTCGAATGAGGAGGAGAAAAGGCTCTGTGGTGCTGGGAGAGAGGGGGGACAAGAGACAAGGAAGAAGGCAGTTGAGGATTTGAGGAGGTGGAGTGAAGAGATGGAGGTGAGAGGGCAGTGGAGGGAGGCAGGTTGGTGGATGAGAGGGGGGCAACTTTGAGAAGGAAGAGTGAGGGGGATGAAAGGTGGGAGAAAGGTGAGGGGGAATTTTTGAGAGAGGTGAGAGGGAGGCCTGGAGGGAGAAGAGTGGGATGGTTGCTTTGAGAGTGAGAGTGAGAGTGAGGGGTGAGGGGGGTGAGTTGGCACTGAAGTTGGAAAAAAAGAATGTTTGATGGAAAGTGAGCATCCATGGCAAACTGTGGTTTTTAAAAAAATTGGGGGGGGGGGGTTTCACCAGGTAAGTGTTACTGCAGGAATGCATGAGTACTGGGGACGCTGGGGATGGTCTGATGGCTGCGAAAGAGCAGAGGAAGCAAGACCAGAGGAGAGGAGGTTAAAATAAATAAAATTGGAACAGAACTCGGTAGAGCGCATACCTCCGCCAGACTGAACAATTTACATTTTGTATCCCAGACAGGCGGAATGTGGACCTGAACCAAAATCAAATCGGCTTGTTCTTGTCACCTAACCAATTCATCCACCTAGTTTTGTCATAAATGGTCCACAACTTTTTTTTTTTTTTTTGGCCCCATCTCTCAACGGTGAAGCATCACTGAGAAATTTTAAACATTCTCGCGTTCGGATCCAGATTCAGTTCTTCACCAAACTCAAAATGATTTGTCGTCACACACCCAGCCTGTCCACAAAGTTTTGTCCAAATCTGTCCGTAACTTTGAAATATGCTATATATCGGTTTTGGGCCGAACACTCAATGGTGAAGAATCACTTTCTAAAATTCTGGTATCTGGATTCTCACCATAATCGAATCATTTCGTCACTGTTACACACCCGGCCACCAAATTTCCACCAAATTTCGTAATATCATGCTGTAAGAATCACTTAAGAAATTAAAAAAAATTATAGTTTCCGGATGCGGATCCAGATCTTCACGAAAATCTCATCACTTCGTCCTTGTCAAACACTAAACTTGTCGTCCGAATCCATCCACACGTTTTCAGATATCCTGTTCACAGACAGACAGACAGACAAACAAGCCGGGAGGCAACATGGGTGGTCGCTACATAATTGCATACTAGTCATACAGTTTTTGACGGATTGGGCTGAATTTTTTTGAAAAGGAGGTTGATTGTAGTGTGCATAAAAGCGCATGAGACTAAGAAGAGACTAAGAGACAAAGAAGCCAATTTTTGATTTTCGAAAAAATTATTTTTTTAGGATTTTTCAAACATTTCAAAGTCCCGTTGCTAGGCAACGGTGGGGTCCATAGCAACGGTGCTCAAAAGCATACAACTAGATCCTGGTATGAACCTACCTGTCAAGTTTCATCAAAATCAGTTGACTCCTCTGGCGCCCAGAGCTGTCCATTACATACAAACATACAGACAGACGGAAAAACTGAGAATAAGGGTACTCCAGCGACCACCCAACAAACAAACAGGGGTGAAAACGTAACCTCCGTCCACCTTCGGTGGCGGAGGAAGCAAAGAGAACCCCGATCTCTTTGCAATGTGAAAGCACCAGACCTTGTGCTTCTGCCGCATCACAGGAGATGCCAATAATATTGATAGATTTTGATGCTGCAGAGTCTGGATCTCGAGTCAAACCCAGGTTAGATATCTCAAAGACGAGTGTGCATACCTGGATGGCATCCTGCCCTGGAAATAGATCGGGAGGTTTATTTGATCTTTCAGGAATGACATGGTGAGACTAAGATTTTCCAGCATTGGAGGACATGTTCCTTTTGTCAGACCAGCATCTAATCAATTCCAGATTAACAGAGATTGAACGTCGGTGGGATCGGGTACCACAGATTATTGTGGATTAATCTGCAGAGGAAGAAGGGGGGGTTTTCCAAAGCAGTGGTGAAGTAGTGTTTTCTGGATGTAAGGAACAAGACTGAGCCCAAGGAACTGCTTTGGGGAACCCCGAGCTTCATTTGGAAAGGAGAGGAAAAATATTCCGTCGACAACACAAGTGAAGGAAGATGAAAGTCAGGTATGATGTGGGCCTTGTGTGACACAGGCAGCAATGTTAGCAAGCAGCTGCAGATCATGATGCCAGACTGCATCAAATGCCCGAGACATGTCCTGAGGGAGATTGTCCTGACCTGACCTCTTATTTAAGATTTAGAAATTCCGACATATCCACCCAAAGGTGAGTGACTGGGACAGAATCAAAACCTATGGACAGAGATCAGGCTATTTGAATAAAGGAAAGACTTGAAGACAACATTGATAATATATTCCATTGATAAAATTGGAAGCAAGCATACTACTGGCCAGTAGTTAAAAAAAATCCATTTTTTGAGCTCTTCTTACGAAAGGCAGAATAAATTACACGACGACCAGGCAGAATTAGAGGGGCAGCCAAAGGTAAGGGACAGGCTGAGGAGAGCGAACAGAGGACAATCAAGAGCAGCACCCAGACCAAGGTTTGAAAACATGAGAACTGATGCCATCGAGGTCGAACGCCAACGCAGGGTCAAGGCTAAACACAACTTATTTTATATTGGGTGTGAAAGGTAGAGTCCAGTAGGCAACAGTTGGGGGGGGTTAAGTGGAGACAAAGCTGGATGGGTCTAGTACACAACAATTGGAGAGAACATTGAGCCATTCTGCTTCATCTCGCGGACAGTCTGTGATCAGGCAATTTGAGGTGAACATGGAGATGGAGTGGAAGTTCACACCAAATACGTGACATAGCACCACCATCACTTTGAGGAAAGAGACTGATTGGTGGGTTCAATCTTCAGATTAGCAATAAGATCCTTTCTGGATTGTTTTAAAGATGGATACACACTAGTTGTGAGCCTCACAAAGGAACCTAAAGTTGCCCTTAGACAGGTTAGCCTTCTATATTGGGGGGGAAAAAAGCTGTACAATTCCAACTGCCTTACCACTAGGTCGAGTGGACCAGGGCTGACCAGAGTGGATAGGATAGGCACAGGCAAAATGAGGTAAAAGCGTAGATGAGAGTTGGCTTTTGTGAAAGTATTCTCATGTGGGATCATTACCTGATGCAATGGAGATGGAAACACAATTATTTCATGAGAGAGCAGATAGTAGTCGTGGCAGTTAGCAGGGGGTCCGTCCTTAACCCTGGAGTGGTACAGCCATTTCCTTATAGGCGAGACATGGCCATATGGCTGGGTGTGAGACACCCAGGTATGCCACCACAGAGTTCAATTAATATCAAATTTGCTTTCCGACCTGAAACCACGGGTTGCTCTCGATGGCATCATTCTGTCGTCTCATTATCTTCCTCTTGAGACTGGATTTCCACAACGTTGTGGTTTTAAGGACCACCTCAAAATTCTGGATCGCCATCGATGACCTCTCCACTGCAGTCCTCTGCATCAGTATGCTGATGACCCGACCCTATGCAGAACAGTACACCAATCTTCTGAGAGGCAATGAATGTGTCAATACACCACCTGTCTACATCTCGAGAAAATAAATAACACTCAGCTGCCTGCAATGTACTATAAATGGAGGTGTGTGTGTGTGTGTGTGTGTGTGTGTGTGTGTGTGTGTGTGTGTGTGTGTGTGTGTGTGTGTGTGTGTGTGTGTGTGTGTGTGTGTGTGTGTGTGTGTGTGTATGTGTCATGTTTTTTGTGGAGCTCTACCGGAGCTTTCTGATGTGGAATGTGACACACCAAAATTATCGTTATGAACTCACGAGTTAATTAAACCAGTTAACTACAAAGAATCCGGAACAATTCCTATGTTTTAAACACATTCCATGTTAAGGTGTATAGAGCAGCTCAATACGTCCTTCCACGGCATGGCATTTTAATTTCAAAATAAATGACAAAAAGAAGGATAACATTCATTGTAACAAAGCATATATATAAATTAATACTAATAATAATAATAATAGCAGTATCATTTGGTAATAATAGCAATGAATGGCTAATCTGCACCTTGGCCCAAGCACATCTGTGCTTGGTGAAAGGCAAGTTAATGCTCCGGCAGTATGGCAGGCAGGTATGCTACAAGGCCATGAAGACAAATGAAAATGAGATTCAATGGACCAACAGGCCCCATAGTGTCTTTAAATAGAGGAAATTCCCAAGCTCTAACTCTATCCCTCCATAAGGATCAGCTGTCAAACCTCTATTTGCTTCTTTGGACATCCCTTAAAATGTGCAATGACTGGAGAAACTTGGCTCCATTATCTATCACAACCTTTCCGAAGTGGACCACTTCTAAAAACAGGACTCTGAGGCTGGTGAACAACTTGGCATTATGAGCAGAGCCAAGTTCATTCTCAGCAATGCATAGCTCATCACAGCGTAAAAGGCCTTCATCATAATTACCATAGAGTATGGCCCACCACTCTGGCCTAATCAGCAGCTTCCCATGTTGTTCACCTGGAGGAAATCAAATGCAAGGCTTTTGTAGAATATTGCATTGGCATGTCTCGGCAGGAGGCCGAGTCCCAGGATTTGCGTCTTGCCCACCACAAGCAGGTCGTGGACTCTAGTTTTCAATACCTCACTCCAACAACCCTCCCTTCCCACTGTCCATCGACAACCCACCTCCAATTCTCTCCTGGAATCACACCTCCATCTCTCTATTTTATCATCTGTGGAACAGACTCCCTTTATGTGGTGCCTCTTTTGTTCTCTCCACTCTAAGAGTGCCAATGCTCAATACCTCATGCCTTCTCCCATATAGCCACCCACCATCTCTTCCACTCCTCATGCTAATCCGATCTCCTCCAATCTCCTCCTCCTCCTCCTCATGCTCCTCCTGCTCCCACTTAATATTTTTATGCCAGCTCTTCCTACCATTGTTGAAATGCAGAATTTGCAGTTTTGGATTCCCCTCCCCTTCACCAAGAGGGAACACAAGTTGGATTTTGAATGTCATGAGACAGAAGTCCTCTTTTTCACTTCTTTCACTCACGACTCCTTCGCGATCCAGCAGAGAGTTTTTGTCTGCCTATTGCCGATATACCCTCAATCAGTCTGTAAACCTGGAGCGATACGTCGTTTAGCTCCTCCACGACCTCAGACTTCTGTCCTGTACAAAATAAAATAAAATTCTGCCATGATCAATCTGAGGCCAGACAACTCAAAGTCAAACGCCTTACAAAACGACGTGTCCCAGCAAACTAATGTTATGACGTGTCAATACAGTCATCACTATCTTCAGTAAATTGGTTCTCTGAGGGCTATCCGACCAACAGAGAATCGAAGGAAGAATTTCCTGCGATCTTCTTCCAATTGATGTCTTCCGGGAGCATAATCCGGATACTTCCCAGTTTAGAACGACTCACTTAAGAATCCCGTAAAATTTCCCCCTCTGAACAGGTCAGCAAGTTCTTCGCATCCACACATCTCTGAGCAATGACATTAGTTTGTATTTGTTCAAGTATTCAGTTTCTCAAACCTCTTCTATAAGGCCCAATGTAAAATCCCAGGAAGATAAAAGCATACCGAGGATAAAATGGTGCGGAAATACTCGAAGATGGAAAAATAAATTGAAAAGAAGATAAATTTAAAATGATCAACTCAAATCAACGTATGCAAAAACAAAACGAAAGCATCATCATCATCATCATCATCATCATCATCATCATCAAGTTAAGCACTTAAGTGTATTTGATGTAAAAGACCCTATAGGGGGGGTAGGGGGTTGTGTGTAGTGAAATATTTAAACACAGTCAGGTCAACCTTGGATGATAGTGATGGCTCATGCAACTTTGTTTTTGGGATTAAAGTGCCCAAAATGAAATTTTCATTCATAAAGGGATGTCGTTAGGGGTATTCTACTTGTCATGCATTGTCTAAAGAGGGAAGCACATTCTATCGCAAAATCCAACAGCAATGTACCAAACACGGTAGGCTTGGGAAAAGGAGGGAATTCCTCTTCCTTCCGAAAAAGATTCCGATGAATGTACAAAAGATCTCGATGCAGCTTCCGAAAGTCGCTGTAACGTCGCCAAACCACAGTCTGCAACAGAGCACGTTCAGTTAAATGGTGCATGAGAAACGTTGTTCATAAAGAGCATTTGGTGACTGTCACATGATTCCTGAAATAGAATTAAAATATTTTGACAAAAGAAGAAAATCCTCTCAACGAGAGCTTTTCCCTCAATAAATGAATATATATATATATATATATATATATATATATATATATATATATATATATATATATTTATTTATTTCAGGTTTTGAGGTCGACAGGGAGGGAGGAGATTCATGAGGGGGTTTCTCAGACCTGCTTTCCTGACCTCTAAACCTGTAAGCCAACAAGCCAAGGATAACTCCGCGGCTCGACGGGTTGCTAAGGCTGGGGTAACTAAACCAAGTAGGGTCCTCACGCCCAGCGTTGCATTACCGACTGGTGATCTAGTTATCTCAAATAGGGAACTAGGCTCTCAACGTCCCACCTGTATTTACTTATAAGGTACGGCCGAGTGAAACCGCAGGTGGGGCGTTGACTATATCTCGGACAGCGAAATAGTGGAGCACAACCTCCTGTCTGCTTATTATGTACATACTATGCCGAACCAATGGAGGAACAGACAACCGGGCAGGTTTGAAACAGTTTGTCGACGTACACCATGTATTTACAAGCACATGTCAAGTATTTACAGGCAGGCAAAGACACAAAAGAAAGCAATTTACCCTCAGCAAATACAAGATCCACTTACACAATCTTACTTACATGAAAGCACAAGACAGGCACACCACAATCATCCAGGAAAGTAGAGAGATGGAGAGGAAATGTAGGGGGAGAGAGAGAGAGAGAGAGGGAGAAGGAGGAGAGGGAGAGAGAAGGAAAGACAGAGAGAGGGAGAGAGAGAAAGATCGGGGCTTCGGGTCGGCCCCTCCGCAGCTGTAAAGACGTTCACACATAGTACACACATGAGAATCAAAATGCTACACACCCCTTCAGCTGCTGGACCGGTTTTATCCCTTGTTGGCGAATAATCAGCGACAGCGCAGATAGCAATGCATATCAATGAGGCTCCCAAGCATGTACCATGTGTAAATGTCAAAAGAAGCCAATATACTGAATAAATGAAACACGAAGACCGACCCACATCTCTCACCTGTGAATGGAGAGAATAACCAATTTGATCTCACCTAATCAATTAAACCAAGGTCGCTAGGATTATACAAATAAATTAACTCCTCCCTGGCTCGTCCAACAGAGGAAACTGCATAAAGCAACCATGAAAGGCTTCCCAAGGTAAGCTCTTTTCTGTTTCAAACCCTTCCTCAAGTTCCTCCACAGCTGTAAGGACATTCATAAATAGCACACACATGAAAATAGCACACAAATGAGCAGCTGAAAGGGTGTGTAGCATTGGGATTCTATGTACGTATTTATATATATATATATATATACATATATTCTTTTTTTTTCTTTTTTTTTTAAGAAGAAGAAGGCGCTTCCAACCAAAAGTAAAAAACCTCGATCAAGTCCGCTAATTTGAGCAAAAAAGCGAGAACAGACCCGGTCTCAGGGCAAGGTTTCACCAGCTTCACAGCCGGCTTCATCAGGCACAATAGACCCCAGGCCTCGGCACGTGCCCCGTTTTTATTTCGATGCGACCGCTCATTTCCGGTCATGTGCTGGTGCTCGAAGTCAAATGGAGGAGTGCTTTTTACCCCTCAACCCGAATTGGCTATGGGGTATTGTTGTCATAGGCATTGTCCGGGCGGGCGTCCGGGCGTCCGTCCGTCTGTCAACTTTTGGTTTCCGTCAATTTTGAGGAGAACGCCTTGTCCGATTAAATCCATTTTTGCAGGGTGTGTTGGGGTTGAGTCAAGGAAGGTTCCTTTCCAAAATGGGCGCGCTGCGATTTTCAAAGTGGCCTCCATGGCAGCCATCTTGAAATTGGTTTCCGTCGATTTCGAGGAGAACGTCTTGTCCGATTAAATCCATTTTTGCAGTGTGTGTTGGGGCTGGATAGAGGAAGGTTCCTTTCGATAATTAGTGTGATGTGATGTCCAATATGGCGGCTAGGGCAGCCATCTTGAATTTGGTTTCCAGACAATAATTGGAGAACGGCTTGACAGAGTGATTTTATTTTCATGGGGGTATAATGGGGGGGTGGTTAGAGGAAGGTTCCTTTCGATATTCAGTGCAATCTGATATCCAATATGGCGGCTAGGGCAGCCATCTTGAATTTGGTTTCCGGACAATAACTTGAGAACGGCTTCACACATCGATTTTATTCTGGCGAGGTATAATGGGGTTGGGTAGAGGAAGGTTCCTTTCCAAAATGGGCATGTTGCGATTTTCACTGTGGCCGCCACGGCAGCCATCTTGAAATTGGTTTCCGTCAATTTTGAGGAGAACGCCTTGTCCGATTAAATCTATTTTTGCTGGGTGTGTTGGGGTTGAGTCGAGGAAGGTTCCTTTCAAAAATGGGCGTGCTGCCATTTTCAATATGGCCACCATCTTGAAATTGGTTTGCGTCAAGGGGCTGAGGGGTTACGCCCACTTTGCGGTGCTATTTTTAATTTTGCAAAAGAAAAAACAAACGTCAAATCACATCATTGAAGGGGGTGCTCTGCTCTTTTTTTGTTTTATTTACACATGATCTGGTGTTGTATGTGTGTGGGTGAACATGTGTGTGCGCTTGTTGTTTTTGTGTTTGGGTTTACGGGGCACGATCACGGCTGGTTTTGTGTCCGGGTTGAGGATGATGAGGTGTTGGTTGTGTGGGTGTTGAGGTTTTCGTTAGGTGTTGTGCACATGTGGATGTGGTGTTTGGGATTGGGTGTTTGTTGTTGACCTCATCCAGCCGTTTTCACCATCCAGTTTTCGCTATTTGCATGAGAAGTGTGTATTGTGTGGGTATGTCCACCATCTCCCCAGTTAGGCCACCCTCCCGGCTCTTCACGTGCCACACTTCCAAAATCAACCTGTGAATCAACCAAAACCAACCTTCCAAATTGGAAGCAGACCACATGCCTCGTGGTTGCAGCAGGTTGGTCAGCATCCCAAGGAGATGGAGATGGGTCAGGAATCTCCCTGGGGGTTGGCCAGATGGAGGCCCCTGAAGTACTGATGGAAGTGGACACAGCGCCGCGCCGCTCCAGCGCATGCTCCCATACCTAACCTAACCGAAGGTGGACGGAGGTTTTGTTTTCACTCCTGTCAATTTGGTTGTGTGGAGGATATCTCAAAATTTTCTGGACGCATTGGGATGAAATTTTGTGGGCAGGTTGAGTTTGTGACAAGGATGGATTGATTAGATTTTGGTGATGATACGGATATGTATCCGGATACTAGAATTTCAAAGTGATTCTTCACCAATAAGGGATAGGACTAAAAAACGATACATAGCACGACATCTCAAAAAAGTTGGACGGATTCGGATGAAACTTGGTGGACAGGTTAGATGTGGCACAAAGAAGAACAGATTCAATTTTGGTGAAGAATCAGAATCTGGGCCCAGATAAGAGAATTTTTTAAAGTTTTTTTTTTTTTAAACTGATTCTTCACCATTGAGAAATGGGGCCAAAAACTATGTACAGCATGGTGTCTCAAAAAGTTGTGGATGAGTTTTGTCAAAACTTGGTGGATGAGTTGGGTAGGTAACAAGAACAAGCCAATTTGATTTTGGTTCAGGTCCGGATCCAGATCCGACTCAGTGGGATACAAAACTTAAATTGTTCAGCCTGGAGGAGGTATGTGCTCTCCTGAGTGCCGCTGCAGTTATGTATGAATTGTTCTGCTTTGATCCATCAACATCTCAGAAGTCATGTCAACAGCAAATCTCTCTGGCTTAAAATAAATAAAATAAATAAATATTGTTGCCTCTCAATGTAATAACTCCAATAAAGTTGGATGTGAATGTTTGATCGATAACTATCTGATCACAGACAGGTGCAATCGTCAATATTTGTTACTCTGATCAATGTGTAATGCATGTTATTAAATACATATTCCTCATTATATGATAAATATCAAGGGAAAAGGAATGTGGTCGTGCTATTTTAGGTCATCTCGATTCTCAAATTGATGAACTTATAAAATGGGTCATGATGTGTTCGGATGTCTGTCTGTCCATCCCTCCGGTCATATTTTTTATAAACTTTTTGCTATTTTTCCTACTCCTCCTTTATCACCAGGCTGATTGTTCTGAAACTTGACACATTAATACCAGACAGTACCCCACACAATTGCTCAGGCTTCGACTTTTCAATTTCGGTTAATGGGGGGTGGGGGGGGTTATCCCCGAAAGTTTGGATCCCAATTGGACACATGAATACAAGACAGTAGCCCGCACAATCACTCATCCTTCTATTTTTCGATCATGAGGACTCCCAGTGGGGGTTATCCCAAAACCTTCATATCCCTATTTTTTACTCCTCCCTTATCACTTATCATGCGGCTGATTTTTCTAAAACTTGACACATGAATACAAGACAGTGGTCCACACAATCGTTCGTGCCACAATTTTTCGATTTTGGATCATAGGGGCTCCGGGGAGGGAGGGGAGGGCACCCCCTGAAACTTCGGATCCTTACTCATCCCTTATTCACCAACTGATTACTCTGAAACCCAATACAGCCTTTCTCCTTGATGGTCTGCAGGATCGCTCGGTCTTACATTTTTTGATATCTGATCAGTGGGGCTTCCAGGGGGGGTTCCCCAAATCTTGCCCTGCAACTTTCAGTTCCAGGTGATCGAGTTGGCATGGCTTCAATTCTCGGACTACAACCTCAAGAGATGCTGTCAGCCCACTTGGGGCTGTGTTTTCACATGTCAGAATTGCATATACAAGTTAAATCACAGTAGAAATGTAACTGTGTGTGTGTGTGTGTCACTATAGGGGGGTTGATGCAGTTATCCTACGGTTAATGTGATAGTATTCGATAAAACATACCTCCTGCACATCCGCTGGACGTTTCTGTGAAGAAACCTGTTCAGAAACACAATCAGGAAAACACAAGACTTGACATTAGACAAACATGGCCATGACCTTGTATTGAAGTTCCTTAGTGCAAACTTTAGTCACAATCATGAAAGGTGGAACAAAACACCAAATTTGGTAGTCATCATATGAGGCAGAAGATTATCAAAAGAGGAGCCATGAGCACAGGGCACCTGGGGGTCATAGTTTACCATTAGGGACCGTCATCGGATGCCACCTTTCCAACAAGTCAGTTTGTCAAATTTCTACCCAGCTGGAGCTGCCTCAGTCAACTGTAAGTGCTGTTATTGTGAAGTGGAAATGTCCAGGAGCAATAACAGCTCAGCCACGAAGTGGTCGACCACACAAGCTCACAGAACGGGACCGCCGAGTGCTGAAGCGCGTAGCACAGAAAAATCATCTGTCGTCAGTTGCAACACTCACTACCGAGTTCCAAACTACCTCTGGAAGCAACGTTAGCACAAACATTGTACGTCGAGAGCTTCATTAAATGAGTTTCCATGGCAGAGCAGCTGCACACAAGCCTAAGATCACCACGCACAATGCAAACCTCACCACCATTCGGCTCTGGAGTGATGAATGACACTTTCCCATCTGGCAGTCCGACTAACGAATCTGGGTTTGGCGGATGCCAGGAGAACGCTACCTGTCCGAATGCATAGTGCTAACTGTAAAGTTTGGTGGAGGAGGAATAATGTTCTGGGGCTGTTTTTCATGGCTCGGACTCGGCCCCTTAGGTCCAGTGAAGGGAAATCTAAACGCGACAGTATACAATGACATTGTAGACGATTCTGTGCTTCCAACTTTGTGGCAACAGTTTGGGGAAGGCCCAACAGTTCATACCCATCATTTTGAAATGAAATGTTGGACGAGCAGGTGTCAGTGATACTGATATCAGCATATCCGAGTTTTGTATTGTGTGTGTGCTGGCTGCCCTTTGTATCCAAATAACTCGACCAATCACATGAAGCATGCAAAGTACTTGTAGTGCAGAAGCTGCTGCCCAAGCAGGGCTGTGTTCCGTTAGCAAGCGGCTTGCTATCGCTTTCCAAGCCAGTCGTTCCATATCAACCGCTTTGCAATCCGCTCACGTAGCCGCTCAGCAAGCGGAGCAAGCGATTAAAAGCGGTGCTTCATTGTGTCAGCAAAAAATTGTGGCTGTACTCAGATTCAAAACAATACTACAACCGATGTTCAGAGCATTCCTCCGTCATGTAGGTATACTCATAATCCATACCACCTGGAAAAAGCCATTCATGTCTGCCGACGTGTCTGTCTGTCTCTGGAAAAATTTACACTTTGTACTTACGTCTCTTAATTATGTTCGATTTGAACATCAGTTGCACCATAATTATGTCTATTAACTGCATGGTATGCCTACCCCATGCAGTCTTGAGAAGGACTTGGTGTGAGCCAAGGTTTTTGTTTTTTTGAGGTTTTTATATATATATATATATATTTTTTTAACTTTAGTCCAATATGGCTGCCAGACCACGTGACTGATGACGTCATCTTTATCAAACCATATATCCCATGGGTAGTTGATCAATTAGTTAAATTTTGCATTGATCGGTTAGGCGGTTTCTCCTACGAAAATTTTTCAAAGATCTTCCCTTCGATCCAATATGGCTGCCAGACCACGTGACACATGATGGTCATTTTAATGAAAATCCTGTTCACATTTCAAGTGAATCAGATGAAAATTGAGGATTTCGGAAATTTCAGCCTATGTTGACCTTTTTGCTGATGTTGGCCTCAAAAATAATTGGTGGTTCAATTGAGTGGCCTGATCTGCAAATTTTCTTCAAATATCAAGTCAATCAGATGAAAATATACAATTTTAGAAGTTTGACCGATGTTGAACTTTTGGCCTATGTTGACCTCAAAAGAGCGACCGCAATATCACATGGTCATGTAACATGTGGTAAGGTTTGAATTTCCTCCGCTGAACAGTTTTCGATGTACGCTCTTAACAAAATGCAGACACAACATACGCCATACGTACGTAAGCTACTGATTGCTTAACCCTGATTTTCGTTTCTCGAGTGCAGGGTAATTACAAGGACAACAAGGAAATCGAACACAAGTGGAAGCCATTCAGCCCATCATGCATGCGCGAACACCACACCAACCCAATATCATCATCACCAATCTATATATTAATACTGAAGGACCAATTTTGTGCTCCTCCTAGCGGTCGCGTCACGTTTTTCTCGGTACTGTGACCTGAGAAGTTTTGACACGGTGTTTGTACGTCAAAGTAGACACGCGCACAAATCAGGGGACTTCTTCACAAGGAGTAGTGTACAAGGACGTTTTGTAGGCCTCACTAGGTAAGGCCGTGGAGTACATCGACTGGGATCCGGCTCTTACAAGACGCCACTGGTTGTCATATTGGGCTCATGGAACGGAATCCGTCCGTGACGGGGTTTCGGCTAGTTTTAATTAATGAAAGAAAAGAAAAAAATTGTATTTGTTTTTGTTGTTTTTGATGGGTTTTTTTGTATTTTATATTTGTTGTAATTTTTCTATGATTATAATATTTTTTTTCCCCTCTTTTCTCTCCCTCGGAGAGGGGGCATGGGCTTGGTTAAAAACACACATCAACCACACAACCCCCCTTAACAAGACTCCCACCAACAGCACTCTGTACACAATCAATACTCAAACTACCTAAAAGTCCTATCAACATCCCCATACCCCTCTATCCCCATAACTTCCAGGTACTGATCTAATTCTAATTTAAACTTGTCTACTTTTTCTGCTGCCACAACCTTTCCAGGGAGACCATTCCATGCATTAACTACTCTGAGTGAAAGTCCCCGACCTTACCACAGTCTTAACTCTCCTCCTTTTACTCTCAAGCTATGGCCCTGGTTCTGTCACTGTCACTGTCTACTCTGTTGAATAATTCATCTTCACTTATTTTATCGATATCTTTCATTATCTCAAACATCTCGATCATATCTCCTCGCAACCGCCTCCTTTCTAGTGAATAAAGCCCTGTCTCTTTCAGCCGCTCCTCATATCTGAGTCGAGCTCGGCCCAGAATCAATCTAGTAGCCCTGCGCTGAACCCTCTCAATGGCATCTCTGTCCTTCCTGAGTTGTGGTGACCAAAACTGCACACAATATTCTAGATGTTTCCCTCACTAGATTCCTGTACAATGTTAACACCACCTCTTGATTTATAAAGGATCCCCCTCCTTACACAGCCTAAAACCCTGTTTGCTTTCCCTACAGCTGCCAAGCACTGCGCTGCCTGTTTACCTCCCATATCTATTACCACCCCCAGATCCTTCTCCCGTGTGACACGCTCCAAAATTACCGCTTACATCCTGTAATCTCGATTTTCATTGTTCTTTCCTATCCCCAACACCTTACACCGACTCAGGTTAAATTACATCTGTCAATCTTTTGCCCAATCAATACAAGTATCAATACTCTCTTGTATCTGATCACCACCCGCTCTGCTATCCACCTCACCTCCAAGCTTTGTGTCATCCGCAAATTTGGAAAGCTTACCCTTTACCCCACTATCCAAATCGTTGATGTAAATAATGAATAGTAGTGGTCCGAGTATTGATCCCTGCGGGACCCCACTACTTACATCCTCCCAGCAAGACATCCTCCCACTCACAGCCATCACTAAAAACTTCCTATCACTAAACCAGTTTGCAATCAAATTATCGACCTGACCAGCCACTCCACAAGCCCTCACCTTGGCGAACATACCCCGATGTGGTACCTTATGAAATACCTTCTTAAAGTCGCGATATACAATGTCTACTACCTTTCCCTCATCCACCCAATCAGACACTGCTTCATAAAACTCTGAAAGATTTGTTAAACAGGAAATACCTTTGGTAAACCCATGCTGACTACCTTTAATTAGTTTGTATTCATTTAAATGTCTCCAACACCTTCCCCAACACTGAAGTCGAACTAACAGGTCGAGAGTTTCCCAATTCTTCACTGGATCCTTTATTAAACAATGATGTTACATTTGCTACTCTCCAATCCTCCGGTACCTGTCCTGACTCCGGTGAACGATTGAAAATATCAGTTAACATCTCACTTACCTGCTCAGCCACCTCCATCAATACTCTCGGGTGTATATTATCTGGAACGGAGCCTTATCCACTCTTAGATTACCTAGCTGTTCCTTTACTTCCTCCACTCCAACTCGGATCTTCTGCGAAAGCCCTTCCTCACCTCCTCGATAGATACTCTCAGCTGTTGGTAATTCTCCTGAATGTTATTGTGTAAAAGTTGAAGAAAAATACCTGTTTAATAAGCCTGCCATCTCACTTTTATCACAAACCACTCTCCCGGTGATATTCCTCAATGGGCCCACACTGGTCCTAACCTGTTATTTTCCCCTGAAAAACTTAAAGAAAGCCTTTTTTTTTGGATACCTTGCCGAGGCTCGTGAGAGAGCTAACGGACAACGCACAGCAAGGGGGGCATAAGACAAGAGGGGAGGGAGTGGGTAGGAGAAAACAGTGGGGAACAGAGACATTAGGAGATCTGTTGAAGGGAGAGGGATGGGACGGGGAACATGGGGAATAGAAGATGGACATTACAGGGACTTAAAAGGCGGGGAAAAAGAGGAATGAAAGAGTGAAGGTGAGCAGCGATTCGTGATTTTGGTAGTTTTACCAGAACGGGATTGTTGGCGGACCTTGAGCGCCCTGTGGTGGGGACAAATTGCAGAGAGAGAGCAGGAGGGGGGCGAGGTGGAGAGGAGACGGTAGAAGACAGAAAGACCACCGACCAACCTGCAGTGATTGAGTGAGAGGCCCAAAGACTCAGCTTCATTGTGGGAGATGCCAATGATCCGAAATGCCTTGGTTTCTACAGCGTGAAGCCGAGAAAGGTGGGAGGCAGGAGCACCAGCCCAGAGGGGAGAGCAGTACTCCATCAGGCTGCAGACAAAAGCTTTGTCAGTGGTCAGGAGCTCAGGTGGGCCGAGGAAGGACTTTGCACGACGGAGAATTCCCAGTCGGCGACTCACTTTTGAGGCGAGGTTTGAAATGTGGCTTTCCCAGGAAAGGTCATGGCAGACAGTGAGACTCAGAAGCTTGAAAGAAAGGACTTCTTCCAGAGGATTGTTGAGAAAGTGGATGGGGGGGTTCTAAACGGTCCTTTTGAAGAGACATAGTGAGAGTGTTAGATTTGTCTGGATTGAAAGACATGTTCCACGTGTTGGACCAGATCTGCAGTGAGTGAAGAAGCTGCTGCTTGCTGATCTGAGGGATGACACATGGTGCGGCAGAGGGTGCAGTCATCAGCAAAGAGATATAGAGGATTTTCCAGAGAGTCGGAGAGATCATTGATGAAAACCAGAAAAGGAACAGGGCCCAGAATGCTACCTTGAGGAACTCCAGCCTGGACAGGAAGAGGGGATGAAAGAACTCCATTTAGGGCCACACGTTGACTGCGACAGGAGAGGAAGTCTGCGAACCATGAGTGGAGATGGCCTTGGATACCATGGGAAGAGAGTTTGGTGAGTAGGGCAGGGTGCAAGACTGTGTCAAAAGCACGTGATATGTCCAGGGATACGGCTCGGATTTCCTGTCTGGCATTGAGGACCTCCATCCATTGTTGAGAGAGCAGAAGCAGCATATCCAGGGAAGAGTGACCTGGTCTGAAACCAAATTGATGATCGGAAACCAAGCCATTGGAGAAGAGGAAGGATTTGATGTCTGAAGCGATGATGGATTCCATAACCTTGCTGATGATGTGGAGAAGTCTGATTGGTCTGTCGTTGCAGGGATCTGTTTTTGCAGCTTTTTATGCAGGGCAGGGATGTTTGCTGATTTCCAAGCAGATGGCAGATGACCTTGAGCAAATGAGAGGGTGAATAGAACAGAGAGAGGGTGAGCAAGAGCAGAAGAGCAGGCTTTGAGGACACGTGGGCTGATGCCATCTGGATCGGTTGCAGAATCTGAGTCGAGGTTTGACAGCAAGCTCTCCACCTTGTCAGGAGAAAGGACACAGAGTCCAGGGACAGTTGGGTGCGACTGGGTAAGGTGGGTAGAGATAGTGATGGGTTTTGGACACAAGATTTAGCTGCAAACACCAAGTTTAGGCATTCAGCTTTTTCACGTGCGGTATTAGCAGTGCGGCCATTTGAGGTAAGGGGGGGATGGAGGGGGAACATACACCAGAAACAGATTTGATTCGACGCCACCAGGATTTTGAGGAGGGAGAGAGGTTTGAGAGTTCAGACTTGAGATTAGAAAGATGTTGTTTTCTTGCTCTCCTGAGGGTAGATACACACTTGTTCCGAGCTTTGTTGAAGGAACTGAGATTACCCTCAGTTTGGATTTGTTTTCCATGAGGCAAAGGCAAGTTGTTTCAGGACAACTGCCTCACCACAAGCTTCAGTGAACCAAGGGCGGGAGGAAGGGTAGGACAACTGAACACGAGAGGGGATAAATCTGTGCATGAGGGAGAGCAAGTTTCTTTGAAATAATTCCCAGGATGAGTTGATGTTGGAGAAAGTAGATAGATAGAAGACCAGTCTGTAAGTTTGATGGCTGCTTGGAGACCCTGCCAGTCGGCTTGACTGAAATGCCAGACTCGAAGGCGGTGAGGTGGTTCTCTGATAATAGCCAGAGAGATGTCCACTTTGACAAGAACGTGGTCCGAAGAACCGTTTGGAGTGGAGGAAGAGCAGCAGATATTGTCAGGAAAATTTGTCAAAATCAGATCCAGAAGAGATGGAGTACCATTGGGTGAGATCCGGGTAGGGAAGTTGACCGATTGAGTCAGTCCCAATGAGTCACAGAAAGCTTTTGCTGAGGTGCCATGGCAGGTGAGAGAGGTACCCACACCTCGCCAACTGGCATGATGACAATTTAAGTCGCCACATATGAGGAAGAGAGAGTTTAGATGAGAAGATAGAAGTTGGTCCATGTTTTCGGAGAGTGAGGTGGAGATGGACTCATCACTGTTAGGTGGACAGTACAGTGCACAATGCACACATAAATATGAGGTGGGAGTGGAGGGGAAGCCATAGCAAGAGGTATTCCTGGTGGTGTGGGGGAATGAGGGCAGTGCATGGAGAATGAGGAATAGAGTCTTTGATGAAGAGAACAACTCCTCAACCAGGACGAGGCTCAGTTCTGTCATACCGGAGGAGGGAGTAACCACGGAGAGATACTTGGGAGTCAGACACGTCATGGGGGAGGAATGTTTCTGTTCGGCAGATTATGTCTGGTTTGTCAGTGGCAACCTGTATGGAAAGATCTGAAAGGTTTGAGCGAAGGCCCCGGATATTTGAGGTCCACACTGTTAATGAAGAGGGAGGGGAGGAGGCTTTGGGTGCAGAGGGTGGGAGGGGAGAGGGGTAGGACAAGGGATGAGGAGGGAGGTAAGGAGGGTTGTTGAAAGAGTGTGGGGGATTGCAGAATAGCTTGGGGAGGGGGCCGGATGAGGAGGAGAAAAGACTCTGTGGTGCTGGGGGAAAGGGAGGACAAGAGAGGGGAAAAAGGCAGTTGAGAATTTGAGGAGGTGCAGTGAAGAGATGGAGGTGAGAGGGCAGTGGAAGGAGGCAGCTTTGTGGATGAGAGGGGGGCAACTTTGAGAAGGATAAGTGAGGGGGATGAATGGTGGGGGAAAGGTGAGGGGGGAGTTTTTGAGAGAGGTGAGAGGGAGGCTTGGAGGGAGAAGAGTGTGATGGTTGCGTTGGCACTGAAAATGGAAAAAAAAATATGGTTGATGGAAAGTGAACATTCATTGCAAACTGGGTTTTTTTTTTTTTAAGTTTTTGGTCAGAGATGCGATTTAACACAATTCTTGAGGAATGCAATAAAGGCGAATTCAGAGAATGGAGAGAAGAAACGCTGTAACAGTTGGATTTTTCAGGCAAGGTATGAAGGGATGGTCGAATTGAGAGCAGTCTGTTTAAATCTGGACTGCTCTGGACGCTGGTGCTCAAGCAGATGGTGGCGAACCCTATCGAGAATTATCCGAGCAAAGACCTTGCCCGGCACTGAGAGCAGCATCAACCCTCGGTAGTTGTTGCAGTCTTGGCGATCACCCTTCCCTTTCCAGAGAGGGACAACAAGGCCCCTCTTCCAGTCAGTTGGGATGATGCCTGTGTTCCAGGCAGAGCACAAAACTGCATGCAATGACACGAGTGCAGCATTTCCACCAGCCTTGAGAAGTTCGGCATGGATGCCACAGATCCCTGGAGCTTTGCCCCGTTTCAACTGGTTCACCGCAGCCCGTGTTTCCACAAGCGTAGGTGGACCACAGTTGATTCGAGGGTCAGCAACAGGGATTGTAACACCCTTGACGTCCAAGTCGACAGTTGGGGGATCAGCCTGGTACAACCGCTCAAAGTAACCGGCCCAGCGGGGCTTCACTTCAGACTCCTCTGTCAAGAGCCTACCACTCTCTGCTCGAACTGTAGTGCTCCGAGGGATGGGCTTGGATGAACGTAATGCGCGAATTCCCCTGTAAGCGGGACGAGAATCACCTGTCCACAGGTGATGCTCTACGCCCTCACAGATTTCTCGCACATAGGCCTCCTTGTCCACCCTCAGTGCACGTACAGTTTTACGCCTCAGCTCCCTGAACAGCTCAGCTCTGCCATTCAGCCTGGCCCTGCGACTCTGGTCAATGGTATCCAGTGTCCCTTGAGAGACAAAATTCTTCTTTGCCCTGCGGTGAGTTCCAAGGCATCCACCGGCAACATCAAGGACGGTGGTCTTGAAGGCGCTCCACAACTCTTCAGGACCCCCCAAAGCGCCCAGACCCCCCAAGTGTCCACTCAGCCTGTTCGCAAACTCCTCAGCTACTCTCTCATCCCTGAGCTTGGCAACATCCAGTCTCAGCTGGGATGGTACCATTCTCCAGGATTTAAGGTGCAGCTTTAGAGTTGCTACAACAAGCCTGTGGTCAGTATTGACGAACTGAGCACTCCGGTAGACCCTGCAGTTCTGGATCATCCTCCAACAACCGTCAATGAGGACATGGTCAATCTCCTTTGCCACACCGCCAGCGTTGGAATACCAAGTCCAGCGATGAGCTTGTGGGCGCTGAAACCATGAACCAGCCACCCGAAGTCCATGACTTCTTGCAAAGTCAAGGAACTTAGTGCCATTCTGGTTCATAGTTCCTGACCCATGGGGACCAACACACACCTCATAACCGTCCCTATCAGTTCCAGTCGATGCATTGAAATCCCCCAAGACTAGAAGTGTATCTCGTCTGGGGCACTGATCAACCACAGACTCGAGTGTGGCGTAGAATGCATCCTTCACGGTGAGATCACTCGCCTCAGTCGGAGCATAAACAGAGACCAGGGAAATGACACCTAAGGAGTGACGAATCCTTAATCTCATAATACGCTCGTTGACCGGTGTTACCTCAATTATCATTGGGCTCAGCTTATTGGACACAGCTACAGCAACTCCTTGGGTATGGTAACCATCAGAGCGACCAGACCAATAGTAGGTGTAACCACCCACCATTATCTCGCCGCAATCCGGTCTCCGAACCTCAGAGAGAGCTGCAATCCCGATGTCCAAACGCTTGAGCTCAGATGATAACAGAGACAGGTGATCATCCTCTCTTAGGGATAGGACATTCCAGGCACCCACCCGAAGGGACCGCCTCAGGTTAACCCAAGGAGACCGCCGTCTGGTGGACGACACCTCAGCACCACTCCGACATACTCTCCCGCAATCTGACCCAGGGATGTTACCCCGTGGTTTCCCTCCTATCAAAGATTGGGGGTCCCGAAGGCTTTGCCCCAATCCCGTCATCCGGTGAGCTGCCCTGTGAAGGGAAGCTGCACAGGAGGTACTCCCACGGAGTGGGTTTTCAGATTTTTTTGCGTTTTTGCGTTTTGCGGAATGAAGGGTTTTACGGTGGCTGGAGTGCAAATCCTGCCACCAACCTCCTAATAAGAAGTGACCCAACTGCAGGAGGACGTCCGCAGACACAGTTGGGCACTAGATATGGATGGCCGTTGGCTCACAAGGAGCTCCTCCGCCCTTTGACAGGTTTTGTTTTTAATCCTGCTGGGTGTCCATATCCAAACACCCTCCTCACCAGAAACCTGGTGGGGGAGACGGTTTAGTCGCCGACAACCCGACCATGGAACAGGTTAGTACAGGTTTACATGGTACCTGTAGCAGGTCACAGATCGAACCTGACCTGACAGAAGAGGTCAACGATTGACCGTATCCTTGCACTTCGTGTCCTCACCGAACGCAGACGAGAGTTTCGGCAGGGGCTGCTTGCAGCCTATGTTGATCTCTGTAAAGCGTTCGATTCAGTGAATCGGGATGTCCTCTGGAGGATTCTTGGTCTTCGTGGGGTGCCACCAAAACTGATCGATCTGATGTCTGAACTCTACTCTGGTACTGAGAGTGCTGTGAAGTGTGGTGGTACCATCTCTGACTTATTTCCAGTTGTTACTGGAGTTCGTCAGGGATATGTACTTGCCCCCACACTTTTCAGCACTTGTATGGACTGGATTCTAGGGAGGATGTCGGAGAGATCAAGTTGCGGTGCGTCATTTGGGAATGTCAAGATCTCGGACCTTGACTTTGCAGATGATGCAGTCATCTTTGCGGAGACTTTAGACATCCTCTTGGGGGCCCTCGAGGTGCTGAATGAGGCGTCGGAGCCGTTGGGATTACGGGTTTCTTGGGTCAAAACTAAGATCCAGGCTTTCGGTGATATCTTGGATGCTGCTGTCCTGTCTGTGTCTGTTTATGGTGAGGATGTTGAGGTCGTGGAGAGATTCACTTACCTTGGCAGTGATATTCATGTCTCTGCTGGCTGCGAGTCAGAGGTCAATAGACGTCTGGGTCGGGCCTGGGGAGTCATGGATTCACTGGATCATGGGGTGTGGCGCTGCCGGTACCTGTGCGGGAGGACGAAAGTCCGAGTCTTCAGGTCCTTGGTACTTCCAGTCTTGCTCTATGGGTGCGAGACTTGGACTCTGACCAAGGATCTGAGACGGAGACTTAATTCCTTTGGTACCAGGTCTCTTCGGAGAATCCTTGGCTATCGCTGGTCGGATTTTGTGTCCAACGAGCGGTTGCTGAGAGAGACTCGGATGAGATTTGTTACCTGCATAGTCCGTGAGCGTCAGTTGCGGCTGTATGGACATGTGGCTCGTTTTCCTGACTCTGATCCTGCTCACCAGATTCTCTCAGCGAGGGAGTCTCATGAGTGGAGGAGGCCAGTGGGTCGACCACGTGCCTCATGGTTGCAACAGGTTGACCATCATCTCAAGGAGATGGGGATGGGTCTGGCATCTGCCTGGGGGATGGCCAGACGGAGGCCCCTGGAGTACCGGCGGAAAGTGGACGCAGCGACGTGCTGTTCTGGCACATGCTCCCATACCTGACCTGACCTGTTTAAATCGTAGAAGTGTTGTGCATTATGAAACAGTGAAGAGTGCCACACAGGTGAAAGAGGAAGATGAAGCATTATAAGAGATCGTTTTTGTTATTATTATTAATGTTTGAGAGAGTTTTCAACAGATTAGGTCATGGAAGTGTTGTAGAAAACATCAAGGAAGAAGAAGAAGAAGAGGAGGAAGAAGAAGAGGAGGAGCTGAAGAAGAAGAAGAAGAAGAAGAAGAAGAAGAAGAAGAAGAAGAGAGACTTGTGAGTGAGCAAGGAGAAAGGTAGCGTTTTTTTTGTTGTTGTTTGTTTGTTTTTGATTTAAGATAAGAAATAGAGTGATTAGTTGGGAGGGATGGGGGATGTTAGGAAAGTGGGGAAGATAGAAATTGAAGGTAATGGGGAGAAAAAACAAATAAACACGATCGTACACCGAGGGGAACCACTGGGCCTCAAGCCTCAAGGGTAGGCCTCGAGCATGTGGGAAGACAAAGGCAACAAAATCTCACAAAATAGCATGATTTTTGAAACAAAACCGAACTAGGAACACACAGTAACATGTTGGTGAGAAAATAACCAGTTAAAATGGGACAGATATCGACCGGAAACTTAACTTTGAGATCGTCAGCAGAGAGCCCTGAAGGAGACCTGTTGATGCTCCAAACCCAGAACCGGAAAGGTTATGTTTAATATATTTAGCCATGTCCTTCTCATACTCTCTTTTGGCTTGTTGAGTTATTTTCTTCACTTGCATGCGTTTACTCCGATAGTGATATCAATCTCACTCCAGTCCTGTTATTTTATACCTAATAAATACCTTCTGCTTCTCCTTCATAGTGTTCCTGATCTCACTACTCAACTACCCTGGTCTCTAATCCTGTCCTCCAGTTACTCTGCTCCTTCAACCATGTCTCACTCACTGCAACTATATCATACTCCTCGCGATCAACTTTGGCTTAAAGCTCTTCCATCCGATTATTAATTTAAACTTCTGGCATTGGTATGGAATATATTTAACTTTTCCCTTCCTGAACTTCGATATTCCTGCCTCGCCTTACTCATCCCAATTACTTCATCCGTTCCTTCCTTTATAGCTTCCCCACCCTCCGTTGACCTAAAAAAGCCTGAACTCATTCCTCAATTCACACTGCAAACCTTGCTGCCCCCTTTCTATTCAATATTCGGCCATCATTCCAGAAACACTCCATTTGTCCCTTAAATTATTCCCACTGCTTCTTAAATGGAAAACCTCCCTCCTGACACCATTCTTCCAGCCATTGGTTGATGTCTATTGCTCTGCTCATAATTTCTATATTGTTTCCTAATCTTGGGAGGATCCCAGGAAACATGACCTCACAACCCTTTTGCTTTCAGCCGCTTTCCCAATATCCTGTGTGTTTTTCAAAACCTCCGAGTAAATTTTCCCGACATCATTCGCACCGAGGTGGACCACAACCAACTTCTTCCTGCCGTGACCCAACACAATATCGTTTACCCTTCCTCCAATGTCCCTAAGGCCTAGGTCACATTTGCCACGGCGGCCGTGGGGTCTCCAAAATCTATGGCCACTAGCAATTATACGGCGGCCGCAGTATTTCCACGGTCACACAATGTAGCAGTCACATTTGTTTTTATTTTTCGGGGAGCTGCACGGCGTATTGAGGCCTAAATCACATTTGCCACGGCGGCCGTGGGGTCTCCAAAATCTATGGCCACTAGCAATTATACGGCGGCCGCAGTATTTCCACGGTCACACAATGTAGCAGTCACATATGTTTTTATTTTTCGGGGAGCCGCATGGCGTATTTATAAATTGTGGAGACCGAAAATGTGGGGTTGCCATACGGTCTTTTATTTGATGTCACACGGTGACCTTAGGGCGTTCCTGCGGCGGCCATAGAATTTTCAAGGCAGACGCAAGGTGCCCGCAGGGGGGCCCTAAGGCGAACGTGCGGCCAGACGGACGGTAACGAATGGGTTAATTTGTTTTAATTTTTTTTTACCAGTTATTTTTTTTTTCGGCTTGTCGTTGGCGCAGTGGTTAGGGCAGCGGCTTGGGATCCAAAAGGTCCTGAGTTCAAGCCCCGTTGGGCCACTGAATTAATACACCAGGGGGTTGACTCAGCCTGTCATCCTTCCGAGGTCGGCGAAATGAGTACCAGTGTACTGGGCCGGTGTATACCCCGGTTAAAATAGGTGTACCATATCCCTGTGTCGTAAGAGGCGACCAGGGTTGCGTCAGGAAGGGCATCCGGCGTAAATCATGTGCCAAATCACTATGCGGATCGGATGATCTGCTGTGGCGACCCCTAACGGGAGCAGCCGAAAGGAGAAGAAGATTTTTTTTTTTTCGGCTTGTCGAATTGCTACGGCGAACGCAGAAATGAAAAAAAGTTATAACTCCGTGTTATAATTCCACGGCGACCTTACAGCCTGTAAAATATAGCCATACGGCGTAGGGCCACCCTGAGACCACCTCAGAAACTCTGCGGCCACCGCACGTTTTTGTCAATTCAGAGGGCATACGGCCACCGTATCCTCGCCGTAGAGCAAATGTGACTTAGGCCTTAGGTCTTAGAAATTGTGGAGACCGAAAACGTGGGGTTGCCGTACGGTCTTTGATTTGATGTCGCACGGTGACCTTAAGGGGGCCCTGCGGCGGCCATAGAATTTTCAAGGCAGACGCAAGGTAGCCTCAAGGTGCCCGCAAGGCAACCGCAGGGGGGCCCGAAGGCGAACGTGCGGCCAGACGGACGGTAACGAATGGGTTAATTTTTTTTTTTAACCAGTTTTTTTTTTCGGCTTGTCGAATTGCTACGGCGAACATAGAAATGAAAAAAGTTCTAACTCCGCGTTATAATTCCACGGCGACCTTACGGCCAGTAAAAGATAGCCAAACGGCGTAGGGCCACCCTGAGGCCACCGCACGTTTCTGTCAATTCAGAGGGCGTATGGCCGCCGTATCCTCGCCGTCGAGCAAATGTGACTTAGGCCTAACTCCCGCTCCTTCTAAACTACACAGAATTCTGTCTGCAATCTTTCCTTCAGAATGAAGAATCTACATATTTAATAATCTCATCACCCACAAAAACTGTCTCCCATATCTCATTTCTAGCAATTCCAATTACTGCACCGTCGCCACCGCCCGCACCCGCTGCACCTCCGCCACCACCATTGCACAGTCGCCACCGCCCGCACCCGCTGCACCTCCGCCACCACCATTGCACAGTCGCCACCGCCCGCACCTGCTGCACCTCGGCTAATCCTCGTTAATCACTCACTCCCACAATTCCTTCGCCGTCACACTCCTCGTTAATCACTCACTCCCACAATTCCTTCGCCGTCACACTCCTCGTTAATCACTCACTCCCACAATTCCTTCACCGTCACACTCCTCGTTAATCACTCACTCCCACAATTCCTTCACCGTCACACTCCTCGTTAATCACTCACTCCCACAATTCCTTCACCGCCACACTCCTCGTTAATCACTCACTCCCAAATTCCTTGTCACACTCCTCGTTAATCACTCACTCCCACAATTCCTTCACCGCCACACTCCTCGTTAATCACTCACTCCCACAATTCCTTCGCCGTCACACTCCTCGTTAATCACTCACTCCCACAATTCCTTCACCGTCACACTCCTCGTTAATCACTCATTCCCACAATTCCTTCACCGTCACACTCCTCATTAATCACTCACTCCCACAATTCCTTCGCCGTCACACTCCTCATTAATCACTCACTCCAACAATTCCTTCACAGTCACACTCCTCGTTAATCACTCCCACAATTCCTTCACCGACACACTCCTCGTTAATCACTCACTCCCACAATTCCTTCACCGTCACACTCATCGTTAATCACTCACTCCCACAATTCCTTCACACTCCTCGTTAATCACTCACTCCCACAATTCCTTCACCGCCACACTCTTCGTTAATCACTCACTCCCACAATTCCTTCACCGACACACTCCTCGTTAATCACTCACTCCCACAATACCTTCACACTCCTCGTTAATCACTCACTCCCACAATTCCTTCACCGTCACACTCCTCGTTAATCACTCACTCCCACAATTCCTTCACCGTCACACTCCTCGTTAATCATTCACTCCCACAATTCCTTCACTGCCGCAACCCTCGTAAATCACTCACTCCCACAATTCCTTCACCGTCACACTCCTCGTTAATCACTCACTCCTACAATTCCTTCACCGACACACTCCTCGTTAATCACTCACTCCCACAATTCCTTCACCGACACACTCCTCGTTAATCACTCACTCCCACAATTCCTTCACCGTCACACTCATCGTTAATCACTCACTCCCATAATTCCTTCACACTCCTCGTTAATCACTCACTCCCACAATTCCTTCACCGACACACTCCTCGTTAATCACTCACTCCCACAATTCCTTCACCGTCACACTCATCGTTAATCACTCACTCCCATAATTCCTTCACACTCCTCGTTAATCACTCACTCCCACAATTCCTTCACCGACACACTCCTCGTTAATCACTCACTCCCACAATTCCTTCACCGTCACACTCATCGTTAATCACTCACTCCCACAATTCCTTCACACTCCTCGTTAATCACTCACTCCCACAATTCCTTCACCGCCACACTCTTCGTTAATCACTCACTCCCACAATTCCTTCACCGACACACTCCTCGTTAATCACTCACTCCCACAATACCTTCACACTCCTCGTTAATAACTCACTCCCACAATTCCTTCACCGTCACACTCCTCGTTAATCACTCACTCCCACAATTCCTTCACCGTCACACTCCTCGTTAATCATTCACTCCCACAATTCCTTCACTGTCGCAACCCTCGTAAATCACTCACTCCCACAATTCCTTCACCGTCACACTCCTCGTTAATCACTCACTCCTACAATTCCTTCACTGTCACACTCCTCCTTAATCACTCACTCCCACAATTCCTTCACCGACACACTCCTCGTTAATCACTCACTCCCACAATTCCTTCACCGTCACACTCATCGTTAATCACTCACTCCCATAATTCCTTCACACTCCTCGTTAATCACTCACTCCCACAATTCCTTCACCGACACACTCCTCGTTAATCACTCACCCTTTGCTGACCTGATTTACGTTCATTCTCCTCGCCCACCGTGACTCACCTTCATCACTACCTTGTACTCTGTGTGGCCTTTGGGATGGAGACGAACATCGCGAACCTCGTACAAATGTGTCGTGTCGTCAACACCCCGGCGTGGCATGGTGTCTCTCTCTTAACGCGCGTGTGTGTCTGTGTCTGTGTCTGTGTCTGTGTCTGTGTGTGTCTATATATGTGTGTGTGTGTGTGTGTGTGTCTATATATGTGTGTGTGTGCGTGTGCGTGTCTATGTATGTGTGTGTGTGTGTGTGTGTCTATATATGTGTGTGTGTGCGTGTGCGTGTCTATGTGTGTGTGTGTGTGTGTGTGTGTGTGTGTGTGCGTGTGTGTGTGTGTGTGTGTGCGGGTGGGCGTGTGTATCTACGTGTGTGTGTGTGTCTATGTCTGTGTGTGTGTGTGTGTGTCTCTGTATGTGTGTGTGTGTCTATGTATGTGTGTGTGTGTCTATGTATGTGTGTGTGTGTCTATGTATGTGTGTGTGTGTCTATGTATGTGTGTGTGTGTGTCTATGTGTGTGTGTGTGTGTCTATGTGTGTGTGTGTGTGTGTGTGTCTGTCTGTTTATATGTCTATGTATGTGTGTGTCTATGTGTGTGTGTCTATGTCTATGTATGTGTGTGTGTCTATGTGTGTGTGTCTATGTCTATGTATGTGTGTCTATGTATGTGTGTATGTCTATGTATGTGTGTGTGTCTATGTGTGTCTGTGTGTGTCTATGTGTGTGTGTGTCTATGTGTGTGTCTATGTGTGTGTGTGTCTATGTGTGTATGTCTATGTATGTGTGTGTGTCTTTGTGTGTCTGTGTGTGTCTATGTGTGTGTAGGTCCATGTGTGTGTGAGTCTATGTATGTGTGTGTGTATCTATGTATGTGTGTGTGTCTATGTGTGTGTGTCTATGTCTATGTATGTGTGTCTATGTATGTGTGTATGTCTATGTATGTGTGTGTGTCTTTGTGTGTCTGTGTGTGTCTATGTGTGTGTGTGTCTATGTGTGTGTCTATGTGTGTGTGCACGCTCAGTCGCCGTGCTTCCGCTTGTCCGTCGAAGAACCCTTCACAACTGTCCGACTCCAAATGTGTTCTGGCAACCACGAAGAGGCGCACAAGTTCGTGTTGTTGTTGTTATTGTTGTTGTTGATGTTGGGCTTCCTGGTGTTTCCACAGTAACTCCTCCCGTTCCCCAAAAGAGTGGAACTTCATCGAGTAACACTTGTACGGAATAAATAAATAAAGGAGAGGAGAATTTCAGGAAACTGTGGTGTCCAACGTCATTGAACATGGTATCGAACACACTGTGTCACGTGTGTTGCAGATGATGTCATGACGTAAACTCTGAGTGAGTCAACATTTCTTTCATCGGGAGAGGGGATTGTGGTGTCTCACCTCATTGTGCGTGTCGAACACTCCACGTGACGCGCGCTGCGGGTGACGACATGACGTCATGACGTGGACGGGGGTGGGGGGTGGTGTTCGTGGCCGGAGTGAATGGATTAGATGGACTCGCTGCTCTCGACGTTCTTTGGCGTTGTGGTGTTTCTCCTGCTTCCTTCACATTGCAGATTACAACAGGAACGCAATGACATCCACGAGGTCGAAGTTTGTTGATGAAGAACAAAAAGATTCCTTTCAGAAAATGGCTTCTGGTGCACCGAACAACTTGGACTCCACAGGATATTGTAATCAATGTTCGAATCGACATACAGGTGTCGAATCGACAAACAGGTGTCGAATCGACATACAGGTATCGAATCGACATAGAGGTGTCGAATCGTTATACAGGTGTCGAATCGACATACAGGTGTCGAATCGTTATACAGGTGTCGAATCGACATACAGGTGTCGAATCGATATACAGGTGTCGAATCGACATACAGGTGTCGAATCGACATACAGGTGTCGAATCGATATACAGGTGTCGAATCGATAAACAGGTGTCGAATCGACATCGAGGTGTCGAATCGACATAGAGGTGTCGAATCGTTATACAGGTGTCGAATCGACATACAGGTGTCGAATCGACAAACAGGTGTCGAATCGTTATACAGGTGTCGAATCGACATACAGGTGTCGAATCGACATACAGGTGTCGAATCGACATACAGGTGTCGAATCGACATACAGGTGTCGAATCGACATAGAGGTGTCGAATCGACATACAGGTGTCGAATCGACATACAGGTGTCGAATCGACATAGAGGTGTCGAATCGACATACAGGTGTCGAATCGACATAGAGGTGTCGAATCGACATACAGGTGTCGAATCGACATACAGGTGTCGAATCGACATACAGGTGTCGAATCGACATACAGGTGTCGAATCGACATACAGGTGTCGAATCGACATAGAGGTGTCGAATCGATAAACAGGTGTCGAATCGACAAACAGGTGTCGAATCGACATACAGGTGTCGAATCGACATACAGGTGTCGAATCGACATACAGGTGTCGAATCGACATACAGGTGTCGAATCGACATACAGGTGTCGAATCGACATACAGGTGTCGAATCGACATACAGGTGTCGAATCGATATACAGGTGTCGAATTGTTATACAGGTGTCGAATCGACATAGAGGTGTCGAATCGATAAACAGGTGTCGAATCGACATACAGGTGTCGAATCGACATACAGGTGTCGAATCGACATACAGGTGTCGAATCGACATACAGGTGTCGAATCGACAAACAGGTGTCGAATCGACATAGAGGTGTCGAATCGTTATACAGGTATCGAATCGACATAGAGGTGTCGAATCGTTATACAGGTGTCGAATCGACATACAGGTGTCGAATCGTTATACAGGTGTCGAATCGACATACAGGTGTCGAATCGATATACAGGTGTCGAATCGACATACAGGTGTCGAATCGACATACAGGTGTCGAATCGATATACAGGTGTCGAATCGATAAACAGGTGTCGAATCGACATCGAGGTGTCGAATCGACATAGAGGTGTCGAATCGTTATACAGGTGTCGAATCGACATACAGGTGTCGAATCGACAAACAGGTGTCGAATCGTTATACAGGTGTCGAATCGACATACAGGTGTCGAATCGACATACAGGTGTCGAATCGACATAGAGGTGTCGAATCGACATACAGGTGTCGAATCGACATAGAGGTGTCGAATCGACATACAGGTGTCGAATCGACATAGAGGTGTCGAATCGACATACAGGTGTCGAATCGACATACAGGTGTCGAATCGACATACAGGTGTCGAATCGACATACAGGTGTCGAATCGACATACAGGTGTCGAATCGACATAGAGGTGTCGAATCGATAAACAGGTGTCGAATCGACAAACAGGTGTCGAATCGACATACAGGTGTCGAATCGACATACAGGTGTCGAATCGACATACAGGTGTCGAATCGACATACAGGTGTCGAATCGACATACAGGTGTCGAATCGACATACAGGTGTCGAATCGACATACAGGTGTCGAATCGATATACAGGTGTCGAATTGTTATACAGGTGTCGAATCGACATAGAGGTGTCGAATCGATAAACAGGTGTCGAATCGACATACAGGTGTCGAATCGACATACAGGTGTCGAATCGACATACAGGTGTCGAATCGACATACAGGTGTCGAATCGATAGACTTTCAGCTGATACCGAAAAAATGCAAAAAGACGTCACATTGGGCCCGTCTACTTATTACATACACAAAACGCGGAGATTTTGATTCACCTTCGTCCTTTCCCTGAACGAAGTACACAGTGAAACTTTCTCCACCGTTAATAACAGACCAGCCAGGGGCCCATCCAGACAAAGCCACATTTCCAAGCTGGCCTCCAGAACCAGTCAGTGAGTAGACTTCCTCCGTTGTGCAAAGTCCTTCCTTAGTACGCCTGAGATTCTCACCACTTAGAAAGCTTTCATCCACTGCCTAATGGAGCATGGCTCTCCCCTCTGGGCCAGTGCTCCTGCCTCCCACCTTTCCTGGCTTCACACTGTGGTAATCAAGGCATTTAGGATCATTGGTATCTCCTGTGATGAAGCTGAGTCTTTGGGTCGCTCACTCTCCCATCGCAGGCAGGTCGGTGGTCTTTCTGTCTTCCACCGTCTCCTCTCTGGCCTTGCCCACCCCCACCCCCTGCTCTGTCTGTACTTTGTCCCCCCCCCCTATATTCCTGCAGGGCATTTAAGGTCCTTCACTCCTATTTTTTTTCTCACCTCTGGAGCAAACTCCCCCACTCCTCCCTCCAGATCTTCAAAACAGCTGTTCACCACCATCTCGTATCTTCCCCTATCCAAAACCATGATCTTTTCTTCCCCCATTAATCCACCCCAAACCCACCTTCAAATTCCCTGCTTTCCTTCCTGAAAGTCCCTGTAATGTCCATCTTGTTTACCCCGTGTACCTCGCCCCATCCCTCTCCCTTCCACAGATCTCCTCATGTCTCTGTTCCCTACTGTTTTGTGCTTCCCTCTCCCACCCTTCTTGTCTCCTGTTCCCTTTGTTGTATGTTCTGTGTGTTCACTCTTATTCAAGTCTCGACGATGTATACAAAAAAAAAATCTGATTTCTGAACTACACTCTGGTACTGAGAGTGCTGTGAGATGTGGTGATACCATCTCTGACTTATTTCAACCTGTTACTGGAGTTCGTCAGGGGTGTGTAGTGCACACACACACACACACACACACACACACACACACACTTTTCAGTGCTTGTATTGTCTGAATTCTGGGAAGGATGTCACAGAGATCAAGCTGCGGTCCATCATTTGGGAATGCCAAGATCTCCGACCTTGATTTCGCAGATGATGCAGTGATCTTTGTGGAGACTCTAGATATCCTTTTGGGGGCCCTCGAGGTGCTGAATGAGGAGTCGGAGCCGCTGGGATTACGGCTTTCAAGATCCAGGCTTTCAATGACATCTTGGATGCTGCTATCTTGTCTGTACCTGTTTGTGGTGAGGATGTTGAAATCATGGAGAGATTCACCTACCTTGGCAGTGATACTCATGTCTCCGTATGTTGTGAGCCAGTGGTCAATTGACGTTGGGGTCAGGCATGGAGAGTCATGGATTCACTGGATCATGGGGTGTGGCGCTGTCAGTACCTGCGCAGGACAACAATACCTTTAGTCCTTGGTCCGTCCAGTCTTGCTCTACGGATATGAAACTTGAACTCTGACTTGGGATCTGAGATGGAGACATCTCCTTTGGTATCAGGTCTCTTCAGAGAATCCTTGGCTATCACTGGGCAAACTGGGAGGCCAATGGGAAAACAGCATGCCTCGTGATCGTAGCAGGTTGATCAGCATCTTAAGGAGATGGAGATGGGGATGGGCCAGACATCTGCCTGGGGATGGCCAGACGGAGGCCCCAGGGGTACTGGTGGAAAGTAGATGCAGCGCGCGCTGCTCCGGCACATGCTCCCATATCTCCCCTGACCTGAAGTGAGTTGCACCTTAAAACTCCTTAGTTAAGTGTGGAAGCTTAATTTTTAAGTTAAAGCACTAATTACATACAGGTGAAACCTATTACACTTATTTTGTAACCTTTCAAATAAATAATTTACTCCTGAAGTCATTTAGGGTTAATTCGGCAAAGAGTTTGAATACTTATGCAACTGAGAATCATCTGATTTTCTCTGTTAATCAAACTTGTTCATATTTTGTCTGAATTTTTAACTTTATCTCTTTGGAATAATTTGTGAAGACGAAATATGAAGTTTGATTTGAATGCATCATGAAATAACACGAGACCAAAGCTCATGTGGCATCAAAGTGTGAACATTTTGGAGGGGGTCAATATGTTTGCAGGCGACTTTGGATCTCACTTTGACGTCCCAGACAGGTCGGTGGTCTCTCTGTGTCTTCTGCCGCCTCTCTTCTGATCTTGTACCTTCTGCTCTTTCCATAATCTGTCCCCCCTCCCCCCCCTGATTCTTCAATCTAATTTTCAAGACATGTTCACTTCCATCTCAGATCATCCCCCATCCAAAGCCATGATGTTTTCTGCCCCCATTAACTTTCCGATGCCCACATCTTTTCAAGTTTCCAGTTTATCTTTCCTGATAAATTGCGTCGGTATCCATCTTGTCCACTCTCTGTGTACTCAAGAGTTGACCTCTTTCTTCCTCATATCACTCATCTTCAAAAGTCAGTCTCTGTCTCTGTCTCTGTCTCTGTCTCTGTCTCTCTCTCTCTCTCTCTCTCTCGTGCGTTTCCCTTTCTCCTGCTGCTGTTCGTTTTGTTCTATGTCCTAGCTCCTCCACGAGTCTCGACTCTAAAAAACAAAAAGTTTTGGAAAGCTTCTGCATGAGTGGAGATGTTTCCTATTGTCGTTAAACGAGAGGGCTCATACAAGAGACTTCTACTACTGCATGGCAAATATTCTTGCACTCACGTGCAGTCACCCAAGGAATGTTTTTGGCCAAAATCTCACAATTTGGCACACGAGACCTGACGTTCAACCGAAAGTGACAGGAATTTGTCATCTGTTCAGCGTACCAGTGATAACTTGCTAACTCTACTCAAAAGACACCCAGGGGCCTAAAGTTCACCAATAACCAATATTGGTAGCTTACCCTCCATTCAATGGATGGCACACGTATTGATGCCTCGTCCTACATGCAAGACTACCAGGATGACAATTTATAATCGACTCAGGATTCAAACCCAGTCGAGACAGCTCAGTGTTGAGTGTGTCGGACATATACCTCCTTACCATCCCATCGGACATCCTGAATATTTAGTACATCAGTGGAGATTAACGATAAAACATTTAAAAGTACAGAGTTCATGGAACACTGTTCCCCACGCTGCCTTGAAAAACAACGACACGGGCAGGGACAACAAGTGGCCAATTTGATTGGTCATTATGACGTAAAATGCTGTAATATTTTGTTCAAGTACTGCTAAACAGAAGGGTTTTGAAAGTGTCAAAAAGGCCATTTGCATTCTGCAGTGTTCAAATATATAATTCAATTGAAATAAAATTAATATTTTAAAGGATATAGAAAAAACAAATTCTGAAAGTTTACTGTTGTTGATGCATCGTGATGATTCACCACCTTATCTAACATGTTGCATTAGTTCTTCATGCTTGTTGTTTGTGTCCTTTATGACATCCTTAAAAACAGGACATTTCCTGTTTGGAATGATTTTCAATTTTCTTTTATGACCAGACGGACTAAACAAGCTAAAATGAGCTCAGATCCTCGTCCTCTTAATGATGACGTCATAAAAACGAATATGACGTCATTGTGGTGTATCAGGTTTGTGATAAATTATCTGTGCTAATACCCGGCTTGATTCCCGCAAACAAAATTCAAACAGCTTGCCTAGTTTCGGAGATAATAGTATAGGCGATTTCCATTAGCGGCGATATTATGACGTCAACTTTTTTTCTCAGAAAAATTTCCAAAATCGGAGACGGTTACTACCTGTGCGTGGGCTTTCTGCACATACATGGCAAGTTTCACGAAGATCCGATGAAAACTCTGGGTTGTGAAACAAAAAATGTCAAAAATAGGAATGACGTCATAAAAATTGATATGACATCAGGGTGATGCATCATATGTGTGGTAATTCATCTCTGCTAATGCCCTGTTCGATTCCCGCAAACAGAATTCAAAAAGCTTGCCTAGTTTCAGAGATAATTTTTTCGGCGATTTCCATTAGCGGAGATATTTTGACGTCATAACTTTTTTTTCTAGGAGGAATTTTCAAAATCGGAGATGGTTACTGTCTGCGCAGGGAATTTTTACATATATATGCCAAGTTTCAGGAAGTTTTGATGAAAACTGTAGGCTGTGAAACAAAAAAGTCCACAATAAGAAGATGAAGAGCAACAACGTGAGTAAGACTTAGAAATCCTCCACGAGGATCTAAAAAAATAATAATCTCACTCCTCTTTGTACATACACAATCTGGACGAGATTCAGAGCCAAAGTACGGCAAAACTACGGGTTATTTTTCCGATTCATGTTCAAAATATAACATTCGATTGAATTGTTGTTCTTCGATCATAAACTGACGTTTCTGGGTCGGATTAGATGGACATGAACCAATTTTTTGGTTCATGTCCATCTCTTCATTCGCTTTGCGAACTTTGTTCATGTTCATGTCCCGCTTTTCGCTTTGCATGTGTGGGATAACCAGAAAGAGGAATCAGAGATTGCAGAGCCTTACCAGGACTTGTTTGTGTGGTTTAGGGTGGTGTTGGCAGTTTGGGTGTTATTTGTGTGATTTTGGGTGGTGAATTTTTTGTGTTGTTTGTGTGATTTTGGGTGGTGCATTTTGTGTTGTTTGTGATGTATTTTCTGTGTTGTTTGTGGTGTATTTTCTGTTGTTTGTGTGGTTTTGGGTGGTGTATTTTCTGTGTTGTTTGTGTGGTTTTATGTGGTGTATTTTCTGTGTTTGTGGTGTATTTTCGGTGTTGTTTGTGTGGGTTTATGTGGTGTACTTTCTGTGTTGTTTGTGGTGTATTTTCGGTGTTGTTTGTGGTGTATTTTGGTGTTGTTTGTGGTGTATTTTCTGTGTTGTTTGTGTGGTTTTATGTGGTGTATTTTCTGTGTTTGTGGTGTATTTTCTGTGTTGTTTGTGTGGTTTTATGTGGTGTATTTTCCGTGTTTGTGGTGTATTTTCTGTGTTGTTTGTGTGGTTTATGTGGTGTATTTTCTGTGTTGTTTGTGTGGTTTATGTGGTGTATTTTCTGTGTTGTTTGTGGTGTATTTTCGGTGTTGTTTGTGGTGTATTTTGGTGTTGTTTGTGGTGTATTTTCTGTGTTGTTTGTGGTGTATTTTCTGTGTTGTTTGTGGTGTATTTTCTGTGTTGTTTGTGGTGTATTTTCTGTGTTGTTTGTGGTGTATTTTCTGTGTTGTTTGTGTGGTTTTATGTGGTGTATTTTCTGTGTTTGTGGTGTATTTTCTGTGTTGTTTGTGTGGTTTATGTGGTGTATTTTCTGTGTTTGTGTGGTTTTATGTGGTGTATTTTCTGTGTTTGTGGTGTATTTTCTGTGTTGTTTGTGTGGTTTATGTGGTGTATTTTCTGTGTTGTTTGTGTGGTTTATGTGGTGTATTTTCTGTGTTGTTTGTGGTGTATTTTTTGTGTTGTTTGTGTGGTTTTGGGTGGTGTATTTTCTGTGTTGTTTGTGGTGTATTTTCTGTGTTGTTTGTGTGGTTTTATGTGGTGTATTTTCTGTTGTTTGTGTGGTTTGTGGTGTATTTTCGGTGTTGTTTGTGGTGTATTTTGGTGTTGTTTGTGGTGTATTTTGGTGTTGTTTGTGGTGTATTTTCTGTGTTGTTTGTGGTGTATTTTCTGTGTTGTTTGTGTGGTTTTATGTGGTGTATTTTCTGTGTTTGTGGTGTATTTTCTGTGTTGTTTGTGTGGTTTTATGTGGTGTATTTTCTGTGTTGTTTGTGTGGTTCATTTTGTGTTGTTTGTGGTGTATTTTCTGTGTTGTTTGTGTGGTTCATTTTGTGTTGTTTGTGGTGTATTTTCTGTGTTGTTTGTGGTGTATTTTCTGTGTTGTTTGTGTGGTTTTATGTGGTGTATTTTCTGTGTTGTTTGTGTGGTTCATTTTGTGTTGTTTGTGGTGTATTTTCTGTGTTGTTTGTGGTGTATTTTTGTGTTGTTTGTGTGGTTTTGGGTGGTGTATTTTCTGTGTTGTTTGTGGTGTATTTTCTGTGTTGTTTGTGGTGTATTTTCTGTGTTGTTTGTGGTGTATTTTCTGTGTTGTTTGTGGTGTATTTTCTGTGTTGTTTGTGGTGTATTTTTTGTGTTGTTTGTGTGGTTTTTGTGGTGTATTTTCTGTGTTGTTTGTGTGGTTATTTTCTGTGTTGTTTGTGGTGTATTTTCTGTGTTGTTTGTGTGGTTTTATGTGGTGTATTTTCTGTGTTTGTGGTGTATTTTCTGTGTTGTTTGTGGTGTATTTTCTGTGTTGTTTGTGTGGTTTTATGTGGTGTATTTTCTGTGTTGTTTGTGGTGTATTTTCTGAGTTGTTTGTGTGGTTTTATGTGGTGTATTTTCTGTGTTGTTTGTGTGGTTTTATGTGGTGTATTTTCTGTGTTGTTTGTGTGGTTAATTTTGTGTTGTTTGTGGTGTATTTTCTGTGTTGTGGTGTATTTTCTGTGTTGTTTGTGGTGTATTTTCTGTGTTGTTTGTGGTGTATTTTCTGTGTTGTTTGTGTGGTTTTATGTGGTGTATTTTCTGTGTTGTTTGTGGTGTATTTTCTGTGTTGTTTGTGTGGTTTTATGTGGTGTATTTTCTGCGTTGTTTGTGTGGTTTTATGTGGTGTATTTTCTGTGTTGTTTGTGTGGTTTTTATGTGGTGTATTTTCTGTGTTGTTTGTGTGGTTCATTTTGTGTTGTTTGTGGTGTATTTTCTGTGTTGTTTGTGGTGTATTTTTTGTGTTGTTTGTGTGGTTTTGGGTGGTGTATTTTCTGTGTTGTTTGTGGTGTATTTTCTGTGTTGTTTGTGTGGTTTTATGAGGTGTATTTTCTGTGTTGTTTGTGTGGTTTTGGGTGGTGCATTTTGTGTTGTTTGTGGTGTATTTTCTGCATTGTTTGTGTGGTTTTGGGTGGTGCATTTTGTGTTGTTTGTGGTGTATTTTCTGTGTTGTTTGCGGTGTATTTTCTGTGTCGTTTGTGGTGTACTTTCTGCGTTGTTTGCTGTGTATTTTCTGTGTTGTTTGTGTGGTTTTGGGTGGTGTATTTTCTGTGTTGTTTGTGTGGTTTTGGGTGGTGCATTTTGTGTGGTTTTGGGTGGTGTATTTTCTGTGTTGTTTGTGGTGTACTTTCTGTGTTGTTTGTGTGGTTTTGGGTGTTGTTGGCAGTTTGGGTGTTATTTGTGTTTTGTTTTTTTTGTATACCTTGTGGAGGCTCATATGAGAGCGAACACACAACGCACAGCAAGGGGGCATGAGACAAGAGGGGCGGGTGTGGGAGGGACAAAACAGTGGGGAACAGACAAATTAGGAGATCTGTGGAAGGGAGAGGTATGAGACGGGGAAGAGAAGATGGACATTACAGGGACTTTCAGGAAGGAAAGCAGGGGAATTGAACGAAGTGGGCTTGGGTGGATTATCGGAGGTGGAAAAGATCGAGGATTTGGATGGGGGATGATAAGAGGTGGTGGTGAACAGCTGTTTTGAAAGCCTGGAGGGAAGAATGGGAAAGAATAGAGTGAGGGAGTTTATTCCAAAGGAGGGAAAAAGAGGAATGAAAGAGTGAAGATGAGCAGTGATTCGTGGTTTTGGTAGTTTTACCAGAAGGGGGTTGTTGGCGGACCTTGAGCGCCCTGTGGAAATGTGGTGGGGACAAATCGCAGAGAGACCAGTGGGGGCAAGGCTGGAGAGGAGACGGTAGAAGAGAGAAAGACCACCGACCAACCTGCGGTGATTGAGTGAGAGGCCCAAAGACTCAGCTTCATTGCGGGAGATGCCGATGATCCTAAATGCCCTGGTTTCGACAGCTTGAAGCTGAGAAAGGTGGGAGGCAGGAGCACCAGCCCAGAGGGGAAAGCAGTACTCCATCAGGCTACAGACAAAAGCTTTGTAAGTGGTCAGGAGCTCAGGAGAGCCGAGGAAGGACTTTGCACAACGGAGGATTCCCAGTCGGCGACTGGCTTTGGAGGCGAGGTTGGAAATGTGACTTTCGCAGGAAAGGTCATGGCAGATAGTGAGACCCAGAAGCTTGAAAGAAAGGACTTCTTCCAGAGGATTGTTGAGAAAGTGGATGGGGGGGTGGGGCGGTTTCTAAACGGTCCTTTCAAAGAGACATTGTGAGAGTGTGAGATTTGTCTGGATTGAAAGACATGTTCCACGTGTTGGACGAGTTTGTGATTTTATCCAGATCTGCAGTGAGCGAAGAAGGTGCTACTTGCCGGTCTGAGTGATGACAGATTGTAAGGCAGAGGGTGGAGTCATCAGCAAAGAGATAAAGAGGATTTTTCAGAGAGTCGGAGAGATCATTGATGAAAACCAGAAAGAGAACAGGGCCCAGAACGCTACCTTGAGGAACTCCAGCCTGGACAGGAAGAGGGGATGAAAGAACTCCATTTAGGGCCACACGTTGACTGTGACAGGAGAGGAAGTCTGCGAGCCACGAGTGGAGATGGCCTTGGATACCATGGGAAGAGAGTTTGGTGAGCAGGGCAGGGTGCCAGACTGTCAAAAGCACATGATATGTCCAGGGATACGGCTCGGATTTCCTGTCTGGCATTGAGGACCTCCATCCATTGATGGGAGAGCAGAAGCAGGATATCCAGGGTAGAGTGACCTGGTCTGAAACCAAATTGATGATCGGAAATCAAGCCATTGGAGAAGAGGAAGGATTTCATGTCTGAAGCGATGATGGATTCCATAACCTTGCTGATGATTGGGAGAAGGCTCATTGGTCGGTAGTTGCAGGGATCTGTTTTTGCACGGCAGTGATGTTTGCGCATTTCCAAGCAGATGGCAGATGACATTGAGCAAATGAGAGGGTGAATAGAACAGAGAGAGGGTGAGCAAGAGCAGAAGAGCAAGTTTTTAGGACACGTAGGCTGATGCCGTCTGGACCGGTTGCAGAATCTGAGTCGAGGTTTGAAAGCAAGCTCTCCACCTTGTCAGGAGAAAACGACACAGAGTCCCGGGACAGTTGGGTGTGACTGGGTAAGGTGGGGACAGAAAGTTTTGGGTTTAGGACACAAGATTTAGCTGCAAACACCGAGTTTAGGCATTCAGCTTTTTCACGTGCGGTATCAGCAGTGCGGCCATTTGAGGTAAGGGAGGGGATGGAGGGGGAACATACACCAGAAATAGATTTGATTAAACGCCACCAGGATTTTGAGGAGGGAGAGAGGTTTGAGAGTTCAGACTTGAGATGAGAAAGATGTTGTTTTCTGGCTCTCCTGAGGATTGATACACACTTGTTCCGAGCTCTATGGAAGGAACTGAGATTACCCTCAGTTGGATTTGCTTTCCATGAGGCAAAGGCAAGTTGTTTCAGGACAACTGCCTCGCCACAAGCTTCAGTAAACCAAGGGCGGGAGGAAGGGTAGGACAACTGAAGATGAGAGGGGATAAATCTGTGCATGAGGGAGAGCAAGTTTCTTTGAAAGAATTCCCAGGATGAGTTGATGTTTGAGAAAGTAGTGATAGCAGACCAGCCTATAAGTTTGATGGCTGCTTGGAGACCCTGCCAGTGAAATGGAGACCCGGCTTGAGTGAAATGCCAGACTTGACGGCGGTGAAGTGGTTCTCTGATAACAGGCCAGAAAGATGCCCACTTTGACAAGGACGTGGTCAGAAGAACCGATTGGATCGGAGGAAGAGCAGCAGATATTGTCAGGGAAATTTGTCAAAATCATATCCAGAAGAGATGGAGTACCATTGGTTGAGATCCAGGTGGGGAAGTTGACCGATTGAGTCAGTCCCAATGAGTTGCAGAAAGCTTTTGCTGAGGTGCCATGACAGGTGAGAAAGGTACCCACACCTAGCCAACTGGCATGATGACAATTGAAGTCACCACATAAGAGGAAGAGAGAGTTTCGATGAGAAGATAGAAGATGGTCCATGTTTTCGGATAGTGAGGTGTAGATGGAGTCATCACTCTTTGGTGGACGGTACAGTACACATATAAACATGAGGTGGGAGTGGAGGGGAAGCTGTAGCCAGAGGTATTCCTGGGGGTGTGGGGGAGTGAGAGCAGTGCATGTAGAGTGAAGAATATAGTCTTTGATGAAGAGAGCAACACCTCCACCAGGACGAGGCTCAGGTCTGTCATACCGGAGGAGGGAGTAACCGGGGAGAGATACTTGGGAGTCAGACACGTCTTGGGAGAGGAAAGTTTCTGTTAGGCAGATTATGTCTGGTTTGTCAGTGGCAACCTGTATGGAAAGATCTGAAAGGTTTGAGCGAAGGCCCCGGATATTTGAGGTCCACACTTTTAAAGAAGAGGTCGGGGAGGAGGCTTTGGGTGCAGGGGATGGGGGTGGAGGGTAGGACAAGGGACGATGGGGGGAGGTGAGGAGGGTTGTTGAAAGTGTGGGGGATTGCAGAATAGCTCAGGGAGGGGGCCGAATGAGGAGAAAAGGCTCTGTGGTGCTGGGGGAGAGGGGGGGACAAGAGAGGGGGAAGAAGGCAGTTGAGGATTTGAGGAGGTGGAGTGAAGAGATGGAGGTGAGAGGGCAGTGGAAGGAGGCAGCTTTGTGGATGAGAGGGGGGGCAACATTGAGAAGGATGAGTGAGGGGGATGAAAGATGGGAGAAAGGTGAGGAGGGAATTTTGCAGAGAGGTGAGAGGGAGGCTTGGAGGGAGAAGAGTGGGATGGTTGCTTTGAGAGTGAGAGTGAGTTGGCACTGAAGTTGGAAAAAAAGAATGGTTGATGGAAAGCGAACATTCATAGCAAACTGGGGTTTTTTTTAAGTTTTAGGTCAGAGATGCGATTTTACACAATTCTTGATGGATGCAATAAAGGCGAATTCAGAGAATGGAGAAAAGAAACGCTTTAACATTTGGATTTTTTAGGCAAGGAATGAAGGAGAGGTCGAAATGAGAGCAGTCTGTTAAAATAGCAGAAGAGTAGTGTATTATGAAACAGTAAAGAGTACCACATGTGTGAGAGAGGAAGATGAAGCATTATAAGATCGTTGTTGTTATTATTAATGTTTGAGAGAGTTTTCAACAGATTCGGTCATGGAAGTGCAGTGGAAAAAATAGAGGAAGAACAGGAGGAGGAAGTATAAGAGGAAGAAAAAGAGATGAAGAAGATGAAGAAGAAGAAGAAGAAGAAGAAGAAGAAGAAGAAGAAGAAGAAGAAGAAGAAGAAGAAGAAGAAGAAGAAGAAGAAGAAGAAGAAGAAGAAGAAGAAGAAGAAGAAGAAGAAGAAGAAGAAGAAGAAGAAGAAGAAGAAGAAGAAGAAGAAGAAGAAGAAGAAGAAGAAGAAGAAGAAGAAGAAGAAGAAGAAGAAGAAGAAGAAGAAGAAGAAGAAGAAGATGAAGAAGAAGAAGAAGAAGAAGAATCGGGAGAAGGTTGGCATTTTTATATATTTTTTATTTTTTTTAAGATAAGAAAGAGATTAGTTGGGAGAATGGGGGACGATAGGAAAGTGGGTAGGATAGAAATTGAAAATAATGGGGAGAAAAAACAAACAAAAAAAAACCGATCAAACACCGAGGGGAACCGGTAGGCCTCAAACCTAGGCCAAGGCCTCGGCCTCAAACACCCGGTAAGAATGTCAACAAAAACTCACAAAATAGCACGATTTTTGAAACAAAACCGAACTAGGAACACACAGTAACATGTAGGTGAGAAACTTGAACAGTTAAAACAGGACAAATAACGACCGGAAGCTTAACTTTGAGAACTCAGCAGAGAGCCCCGAAGGAGACATCTCGACGCTCCAAACCCGGAACCGGAAGTGACCCGGAACTCACGGTGTTGGCAGTTTGGGTGTTATTTGTCATTTTGGGTGGTGTATTTTCTGTTGTTTATGGTGCATTTTCTGTTTTGTTTGTGTGGTGTATTTTTTGTGTTGTTTGCATGGTTTTGGGTGGTGTATTTTGTGTTGTTTATGGTGTATTTTCTGTGTTGTTTGTGGTGTATTTTCTGTGTTTGTGTGGTTTTGGGTGGTGTATTTTGTGTTGTTTATTGTGTATTTTCTGTGTTGTTTGTGTGGTGTATTTTCTGTGTTGTTTGTGTGGTTTTGTGTGGTGTATTTTCTGTGTTGTTTGGGTGGCTTTGAATAGTGTATTTTGTGTTGTTTATGTGGTTTTGTGTGGTGTACTTTCTGTGTTGTTTGGGTGTTTTTGGATAGTGTATTTTGTGTTGTTTCTGTGGTTTTGGATAGTGTATTTTGTGTTGTTTCTGTGGTTTTGTGTGGTGTATTTTGGGTTGTTTATGTGGTTTTGGATAGTGTATTTTGTGTTGTTTATGTGGTTTTGGATAGTGTATTTTGTGTTGTTTATGTGGTTTTAGAAAGTGTATTTTGTGGTGTTTATGTGGTTTTGGAAAGTGTATTTTGTGTTGTTTATGTGGTTCGGGATAGTGTATTTTGTGTTGTTTATGTGGTTTTGGGTGGTGTAGTTTGGGTTGTTCATGTGGTTTTGGATAGTGTATTTTGGGTTGTTTATGTGGTTTTGGATAGTGTATTTTGTGTTGTTTATGTGGTTTTGGAAAGTGTATTTTGTGTTGTTTATGTGGTTCGGGATAGTGTATTTTGTGTTGTTTATGTGGTTTTGGGTGGTGTAGTTTGGGTTGTTCATGTGGTTTTGGATAGTGTATTTTGTATTGTTTATGTGGTTTTGGATAGTGTATTTTGTGTTATGTGGTTTTGGATAGTGTATTTTGTGTTATGTGGTTTTGGATAGTGTATTTTGTGTTATGTGGTTTTGGATAGTGTATTTTGTGTTGTTTATGTGGTTTTGGATAGTGTATTTTGTGTTGTTTATGTGGTTTTGGATAGTGTATTTTGTGTTGTTTATGTGGTTTTGGATAGTGTATTTTGTGTTGTTTGTGGTTATTTTGTGTTGTTTGTGTAGTTTTGGGTGGGGTATTTTGGGTGGTGTATAAATGATGCATTGTGATGAACGTTTATGGTCAAACAGTAGACAAACAGACCTTTTCGGTTTTATTGAACAGATTCACATTCCGATTGTACGTATTTCATAGATGTACGTATTTTATAGATGTACGTATTTTATAGATGTACGTATTTTTACATCACATACTTCATCGATTCACTCATATTCTTCATACAGTTCTGTATAGACGTACTCGCATTCTAATAGTATGTACTTTATGAAGGTACTCGATTGAAAAAAGATAACATGTAATACTGGCTACCACCATGTGGCGTTTGTTCCCAACGTTAGGACATTATGTGCAGACAGACAGACAGACAGACAGACCCAAATACCCTCTCCTCTAGTAAAAGTAACGAGTACAAACATTTAAATATAACTTTATTCTCATGTTGAAGCGGTTGTGGAAACATCATGTAATTCATTTTTGGTGCAAGGCAAACCTTAGTCACCAGGTTATACCTTAGTCACCAGGTTATATTGCGTACAGGAGCTATCAACCCCAACATTCAAATTTAAATTTGGCCTCACAGTGCATCCTTACAGTTGGAACATTAATCACAACATGATGTATAAACGATAAAAAAACACTTCGCTTCCCAAAAACACATTCCACAGTGATGGAACTTTTCCTCCATCAACGGGTTCGACTGGACATTGAAACAGACAGGATTTTGAGGTCATGACCCCGTGGGTCCTTCCCCCTCAGGCCTTTCTTGTGTAAATGGAAAATGTTTTTTTGAAACATTCACTCCCTCCACCACCAAAGGTGGACAGAGGTTATGTTTTCACCCCTGTCTGTCTGTCTGTCTGTCTGTGAGCAGGATATCTCAAAAAGTTGTGGACGGATTCAGACGGAATTTGGTGGATGAGTTGGGTAGGTGACAATAACAAGCCGATTAGATTTTTGTGCAGATCCGGATGCAGATCCGGCCTATCAGTGGGTCTACCTGGGTCGAACGTTCACAAATAACCTTTTCCCCGCCTGTGGAAGCCCAGGTTAGAGGTATGCACCTGACTCAGTGCTATTCAAGTTTACAGAAGTTTTGTGAATCAACTGCAAAAACGTATTCCCATAACTTCACGAACAAACAGGCCTGCTTGTCGAGGAAGTAAAGTATTCAAAGGAACTGCCTGAAGAAACTAATGTTGAGGAACTCTTTCAAACCGAGCATCCTGATAAAAGGATTAGTCAAATAAAATGTAGGCCCATAACAAAAAAACAATGAAGCCGATGAAACATGGCGACGGTTTCAGAATCCCCTTTGAAAATTTAAAGTGAATGCTTTCAATATGAGCTGCACGATGCACGAGGTGCACCACGAACCCCCCTTGGGGTGAAACTCCCAAAATACAGAACCACTGCTCACCTTCACTCATTTGTTCCTCTTTTCCCCACCTATGAAACCAACTTCCACATTCTCTTCAATCTCATTCTTCCCTCCAGGTCTTCAAGACAGCCGTTCACCACCATCTCAGATCACCCCCCATAGACAAGAATGATCCTTTTTACCCCCATTAGACCCCAAGCCCATCTCTCTCCAAATCTGTAGTTGTATCCATCTTGTTCACCTTATGTGTCTTCCCTTGCCCTCATTCCTCCCCACGTCCCTTATCTTTTCATTCATTGTTCGATATATTGTCAACAAGGTCGTGCTTTCTTTGCCCCCTACATATGTCATACGTTCAATGTCCAAATTTAATTCCCTTATCCATGCACTCATGCCTGGTGTTGGCTTAATGGTTAGAGTGGTGGGCTTGGGATCCCACTCACCTGTTGAATTAACACCAGGTGGGGTTGACTCTGCCTCTCATCCTTCCGAGGTCGGCAAAATGAGCGCCAGCTTGCTGGTATCCTGTGTCGGAGTGGCGAGCCATCCAGGATTGTGTCCAATAGCCAAGGACTCTGCTTTAGCAGCACCAACGCTCTGTACAGAGTATGGTCCCAATGGATGGATGGATCCATGCACTCCAAATGTTTCCAGGATACACTTCTGGATAATAAAATTCTGTGGGAAACACCCCCTCCTGAACTGCCACCCCCATCTCCCTCCAGGTCATCGAGTTCTGTTTTTTCAAGTCTCGCGCTCCAGGATATCACCTTCCCCCCCCCGATCCTCAACCCCACCCAGGCCTGATCGTATCAGTCTAACCCTGTCTATAGAAACCTCCATTAAACACTTGAATATTTACATTGATTAAGCTTGTTCAAGTAACTATTTATAAAGCATTTAATAATGTCCTATACATTCTGCAATATGTCACTATGGAGGTAAAGTGCACTGGAATTCCTGCAATTATACAATGATGTGATCAAAAAGCAAGTAATACATTACAAATACTTCCTGACACCTTTTATAACATTTGTTTCACACAAGTGCAATGGGATATGCTCAGAACTACACGGATACCATGCGAAAAGTTTCTGCTCAACTTGGTCCTCGCCCCACCTGACCTATTGGCATGAAATAACTTAATTGTATTGATGCACAATGCAATGAGGAAGCCAATCAGGATTAAGCACAATCATTCATTAAACATCCCAGAGAATTTGATGGCATGCCATGTTTTGATCAGAGGTGAGAGAGTTGGAGAATGGATCAGGCCGGAGGACAGCAAAAATGGTGGATTCCATCACTTTATTAACGATGGGAAGAAGGCTGACCAGTCTGTAGTTTAGTAGATCAGCCTTGGATCCCATCTTGGGAATCAGGGTGACATTTTCAACTTTCTTAGATGAAGAAGTAATTGAGAAGCAATCAAATTTGTGGAGGACAGAAGCCTCCCACTTTACATTGACAGTTCGGACCAGGAAAAGGCCTTTTATAGGGTCATGGTGTCATAATGTCTGGTATTGGCTCAATGGTTAGGGTGGTGGGCTTGGGATTCTAGGATTGAAGTTAAAATCCCTCTTGGCTGTTGAATAAATACCAGGTGGGGTTGACTCTGCCTGTTATCCTTCCGAGCTTGGCAAAATGAGTGCCACCTTGCTGGTATCCTGTGTCCGAGTGGCGACCCATCCAGGATTGTATCCAATAGCCAAGGAGACTGCTTAGGCAGCAACAACGCTCTGCACAGAGTACGGTCCTAATGGATGGATGGTGTCATACGAATGAATACCTGATGGTTTTTTAAATCTAATATGCTTTTCGACCAAGCATATTGCAGGGGCTTGAGTTTTGGTCAACGGGCACCTGTTACGGGTTTTACTGACACTTCTGGAATCAGACAGGATTGTTCACTTGTCCTTTTATCCTTCGTATGGAACCTTTTGCTTGTGTATTATGAGTGGGCAGTCCTTCTCTTTGTTCTTAAGCTTCTTTGTGGGCACCGAGACAGACCATATAAGGAAACAGGTGGTCAGAATGAGTCCCCCCCACCCCCCTCCTTGTACCAAATGTTTACTGGACTCTCTGTCTTCACCCGAGAAGGTAGAGAAACTTGTGTCCAGCCTTGACTTTGCTTTGGGTCCAAATGGCATCAGTGCCCTTGATGGCATTAGCGCCCAGGTGGCATTAGGGCTCTTGTTCTCAAATCCTGCTCTGCTGTTCTTGCTTCCTCTCTATCTGCCCTATTTAAACTAGCCTTCTCTTTTGGCTGACTCCCCTCTTATTCACGAACATCACTACTATCCAAAAGAAGGGTGCAAAAACAGAGCCTATCAACTAAAGACCAGTGAGATTACTTGCAATTATAAGCAAAGTCATGGAATCCATCATTGATGCCAATCTCAAGTTTTTCCTGTTTTCAAACAACCTCTTCACCGACAATCAGTTTGGATTGTCCCAGTCACTCAACTCTGTAAGTACTGCTGCTCCTCTCTCAGAAATGGTTGTAGGCCCTAAAAGTCAAACAAAAGTTCAGGACCCTCTCCCTGAACATATCTCGGGCATTAAACATATTCTGCAGACACCCTGCTTTATTTGCCAAGTTCTCTGCCTGTGGCATCCAAGGCCACGTTGACTCCTGGATATCCCTCTTCCTCCTCTCATGTCGTAAAAATGCTGCTTTCGATGGGACCCACTCTTTTCTTCTCATCTCCCAGTGGAGGTTGTGGTGACCCAAGGCAGTGTCTCGGGCCCAGTCTTGTTCCTCGTCTACATAATTGACCTCGAATGCTCTGAAAAACTCCATCTTCACTTTTCCAGATGATTCCACAATGTGGGGTAAAGTACTTTATCCCACTGATAGGCAGACAGCAGCTGCATCACTCTGTGTTAGTCTGGAAATTATTACATGCTGGTCTGATCAATCATGGGAAATATCACCCTATCCCTCCAGAAGGATCATCAAAAGAATCCACTGATCTGTTCCCAATGGTGAGCAAGTGGAAGAGGTTCAGCCTCTTGACCATATGGGCTTCACCCTCAGCCATGATACCTCCTGATCCGACAATATAGCAAGGCTGACTTCCAAAGCCAGTTACAGACTGGGCATCTTCCATCGTTCCAAGTCTTCCCTTGAAAAATCAGAGATATTCACAGTCTCCAAGGACTTTGTAGCTCAATTTAGCAATGCTCTCCCCGATGGGAAGGTCCCCCTGCATTATATCTGCCTCTCATGGATTCCGTGGAATATAAAAATCCTGACATTATTGCAATCTCCTGCAATGAGGCCGAAGTACAAGTTTAGTTGCTCATGCATTGCAGGTAAGATGGTGTCCCTTGATTTCTCCTTTAATCGAGCTCCCTCAGCCGTCTGACCTGCCCCAAGGAGTCCAGGATGCACGGGGGGGGGGGGGGGTTCCAGTAACTTCCTCATGCTTAAACTTCCAAAATACAGGCAGACCTCAGCTCCATTGTTCGTGCTCCTCCCATCTGTAGAACTACCTCCAGAGGCTGTTCTATCCCACTCTACCCTCAGGGCTTAAGGCAGCAAGTGCACCATCATCTCATGTCATCCCCCATCCTTACCCAAAATCTTTTGCCCAAATCAACCGTCCCTAACACAACCCTCTTTCTTGCAGGCTGCAGTGTTTCCTTACCTCCTCTCTCTCTCTCCTTTCCTGGTCATTCATTCCCTTGTGCTCAACTGTTACCCGCCATCAGTTTGTTGCCTTTTTACCCTCAGTCACCTTGCTCTACCATGACCCTCAATCTTGTATCACTCTATTAATTTGAAATTGGTCATTGGCTTTGACACCAATACAAATTGTTACTACAGACCCTAGACACCAGAAAGCTCCGTACAGCGAACGGACAGTTTCAACTGGAGTACCTCGCCGCCATTAAAGCATTTGAATTACATCAGACGTGGCAATAAACGCGAATTGTTGCTCCCAGCTTGCCGGCTCAATGACAGAAGACGCCATTTGCTTTTTTTCCCATGTGGGCATGGGTAACTTCCTCGGATATATGTACAAAGAGCAGAATGAACTGAAATGATCAAGTATCAGGAAATCCCAAAATAACGACATCATGAAAACTGAAATACGTGGACATCACGCCAGTGAAAGTCTGAGAAGGCCTGTTTGACATTTTCATCCTCGCAAGGCCACCTGAGATCATTAAGCTGCGATAATAGGTTCAAATCCCATATACTATTTTGATTTGTCTATGGTCTCCGGACATCCCTATAATTCATGAAAGAGGTCAAAGATATCCCCGAATGTCCTTTATCCTGCTTGGGAATCGTACACAAGCTCCACGATGAGCACAAAAATAAATAAGTTTTAATAAGTTACAATAGGTTTTATAAATAGGTTTTAAATAAATAGAGTGCAGTATACTTTTGAAAGTATCGTGATTAAAAACAAGCTCACGGAGGATGTGAAACGGATACTAAGAAACATCCGGGCAAAAGATCCCTTACTGGAAGGTTTGGTGACAATAAATAAATAATTAATACGACAAAGATGTGATGACAAAGAACATCCAAAAATGCTACTTTGGTTGAGCAATCACAAGGTTTGTCCGAAAAAATATTTGTTTATGCTGACATGCTCTCAGGTAACCACTCAATAAAATCAATCAACATCTTTGCAATGACCCGACATGTTCGGACACGGTTTGTCCACGTACGTACACCAGGCCTGTAACTGTTGGCAATCCGAAAAACACCAAAAAGCTTCATTTCCCTTCGTTTTCTGGTGTATCATCTGATGCCATTTTCACGGGCTGAAAAGATAAAGCCACATTCAGTAATCAGCTGATTGTTATAAGTTTTACGCCCTGACTACCAATGACCATGTCACGTGATTACAGACTCCTGCTATGAGACTCGTATCATTAACTCACAAACTGATGATGATAATAATAATAATAATAATAATAATAATAATCGTGGGCAGGACACAGAGAAGAAAAGCGAGACGATGTCCCAGTTCTGTTTTGTGGACAATTCAAACAATAGGTTTAATCAACCGATGGTTTACAAAGATGCTAACTGCCTTGGGATGCAAAGTAATGCGGATGTTTTAGGCATTCGCCCTTCATCGTGAACCCTCTTTCAAACCCAATAACGTGCCCAAACATCAGCGTCGGAGTGCCGAGCTGAGATCTTGTGGAATACCATTCTGATGGTGCAGGGGCACCATCCGCAGTTAAGGCACAGCTTACTTTGTGGAAGGAGGAGGGGGTTTGTGGCATAAGCGGAAGGGAGGGGCTTGCGGCATGAACAGAAGGGGAGAAGCTAACGACAGAAGCAGAATGGGAAAGACTGGAGAGGAAGGGAAGGGTGGACATTGTAATGGGGTAGGTAAACATGGCATGAGACTTGTTCCCAAACATGGTTGAAATTACCTTTTCCTGAACATAATAACTCAGGAAACAGGAAGTTTAGTGAATGATGATCAGAAGAGTTAAAGCAATGCATTAAAATGAGAGAAAAGGTAATTTTAAATTCAGACAATAGCTCCACCACCAGGTAAAGTATGGAAATTCTAGAAGCATCTTCAAGGCAGTCCATTTTTCATCTGACGCTCAGTATTCCTTGTGGCCAGAGCGCTGATTTAAAAAAAATCCATGGAGAATTTGTTATTGTGACTCAAGGTGTGTTGGCAATCAGTAAATTTCCACTTCACCTGTCTCTTCATTGCATCCTCGTGCGCCTTTTGTCTGCGGAGATCAGACTTGATAAAACCTGCAGGAACAAATTGAACTTGTAAGCAAGCAGTCTGCTGAACACCAAAATGTGATGATCACGGTTACAGACTTGTCAGCGGTTAAGTTAGAGGAGGTAATACATCCACCAATTGTGAGAGAGAAATGTGATTTCAGCATACATCGTTAACGATCTTTCACAATACAAAGGTCGGGTGCTCGGCTTGTTTGAAATCTCGACCGTTTCAAAATTCCATCCGATAATAGTCCCACCTGTCATAATGGAGCCCAGAAGAAGAGAGGTGCACAGAAAAAGGTTTCCGGCTAAGGCATTGTAATCGGACACCAGGTGGCCTTGGACTAGAATGAAAATCACTCCGAAGACCTTGCACGGAGAAAAAGAGAAACCAGAGAAAGACATTAAAACGTTTCTGCTTTACTCGAATTATTTCCATGCAAAATTTGGGGGTTCACCCCCGCAGTCTTGAGAAATAGGACATGGAAGGGTCTTTTGAATTCTTGATTTGCGTTTCCGAGCACGACCTACATTTCTTATGAGCCGCCATTTTGTTTGAATCTCGATATTCTCCGACGCTGAGAGCACGAGCGGAAAATTTGATTGGTCGAGATGACGTAAACCAGCGGAGTATTTTGGCCAAGTCCTACTAAACTGGAAGGTGTTTTTTGAAGAGCAAACAAGGCAATTTGTGTTCACCTGTGTTCAAGTATATAATTAAATTAAAATGAAATAAACGTTTCAAAGGATATAGTAAAAACAACAACATTTTTTCCCCGAAGTTTACCGCCATTAATTGACCATCTTTTACACCACATTATTTAACACGTCACAGTAGTTGTTCGTGCCTGTTGTTTGTGTCCTTTATGACGTCATTAAAAAAAAAACAATAAGTTTCCTGTTTCGATGATTTTCAATTTTGTTTGACTGCCAGACAGGCAGATGGAGTGAAACAATTACATCACTCCTACACACACACTCAGGATGGGACTCCGTACAATTTGCCAAATTCAGAGCCAAAGTACTGCGAAACTGCAGGTTCATGATTCGAGTCATGTTCCGATTCATGTTCACAATATAACATTCAATTGAAATCAAATAGTTCTTCTATCACAGACTGGCATCGGAGACAGACAGACCACCAGACAGGTAGACATAGTGAACCAATTGCTTAAGCCCGCCTTTCACTCCGCACGTGGGGTAATGGACCTCCATAATGACTTGCATCACTTTTAACCAAATTATAATGGCAAGTCCTTAAATGATTTCATACTCACAGAACGGAGCACAGTTCGCATCATGAAAGATGATTCTGTTGAAATACTTGTCACAAATACTCAAATGACTGAACATGCTACAATATATGGTTGAAAATATAAACAATAAGGTCATTATTATTGTCACGTGGAAGGTCCCCACTCAAAAGTGCTTAATTGTTGTTTGGCAGGAAATGATCTCAATGAAGCAAACGCCTGGGGGATAAAACCAAGAGATAGGTATTTTTTATGTTTTTTTTCATGCAAAGTCGAGGCTCATGGTGGAGCGAGGACAGAGAACGGATGAGGATGTAACAGAAAAAAAAACAGCATGAAGAATGTGGGAGGGGATGGGGGGAGGGGTTGGAAGCACTGCAATGGCACAGTTAAGGGACAAAATAGAGGGAGAGTTGGAGAAACAGGGGACGTGCGGAAGAATGAGGTCAATGGGAGGACACACGGGGTGGGCAAGGCAGATGCAGAAGCAAAATCTCAGGAAGGAAAACCTGAAATTTTTTGTCAGAAGTGGGGTTGGGTAGGGGGGATGGGGGATTAACACAGGTAGCGTAGATCATGGTTTTGGATTTACGATGATCTGAGATGGAGGTTAACAGCTGTCTTGAACATCTGGAGGGAAGAGTGAGAATGCAGAGATTGTGGAAATTGGGAAAGCAGAGGGACGAATGAGTGGAGGTGAGCAGTGATTCTGCATTTTGGTAGTTTCACCAAAGGGTTTGCTGGTGGACTGTATGAGCCCTGCAGAAACCTGGGGGGTGGGGCAAAACGTGGAAAGAGCAGAGGGTGCAAGACTAGAAAGGAGCTGGTTAAAGACAGAGCGACCACCGACCTGTCTGCGATGGGAAAGTGATAGGCACATAGAGTCGGCTTCATTGCGAGAGATTCCAACGATCTGGAAGGCCTTGGTTCCCATGGCATCAAGCTGAGCAAGATGTCAGGTTTCCATGGTGTCAAGCTAACTAAGTTGTGAGGTTTCCATGGTGTTAAGCTCAGTAAAGTGTCAGGTTTCCAAAGCCTCAAGCTAACTAAGTTGTGAGGTTTCCAAAGCCTCAAGCTGAATAAGGTGTGATGTGCCTGCAAAGAGAGGAGAGCAGTACTCCATGAAGCTGAGGATGAAGGCCTTGTCGGTGGATTACTGAAGCTGATCATTAAATCTACTGTAAGGTACCTCTGCACTGCATGTTGCAGAACCTAATGGTCATGATTTCCTGCTATGTACATGACTTCATTCTGACGGGATGCATTAGTTGATGGACCTTAAAGATCCCACGGTGTCGTTCGTGTAGAGCAGACGGGTTATCACCAGCACCCTGGACAAATGACTAATTCCTGTCTGGAGTGGGGATAACAAGTGGTCTGGTCTTCCCAAGTATTCCTTCTCACCAGGTTGCACTACTCGCGATCTCAGAGTGTCGTTCCTGGATGGGCAGCAGCTCCTACACAATAAACCAGTTCACACACCCAGATGTCCACGTGCCAGTGTGAACGACCATAAACGGAAACAAAGCTACGTCACCAAAACGTGAATGTAATCTCCTGTGCTCCACCTTCCCGAAGTTCCGGTACCGTCTGCTGATGAACATGTGAAAATTAGGTTTCCTCAATTTGCACCGCGAATGCATCGAAAAAAAAAAAGATTTCTGGTTTCAAGTTTAAATAAATCCATCAATACCCCTTCCCTCCGTGTGCAGCCTTTTGGCTGCTGGTTGCATCATTGGGTAGGGGCGCAGATATGCCGCTGATGCTGTGCCCCCATTACCAGTACACTGGCACTCATTCCGCCGAACTCGGAAGGATGACAGGCTGAGTCAACCCCCTGGTTGTTAATTCAGCGGACAACGGGGCTTGAACTCAGGGCCCTAGGATCCCAAGCCACCACACTAATTGCTTAGCCAACACTTTATTCCTTTTTTACCCTCACATTCCTCCTGCTCATCAGAAAATAAAATTCATTTTCATTCTCTCTTTATGTGTTCCACCTCCACATTTGTGAATGAATACACACCTCCACAATGAATACACATTCCTGTGTATTCAGGTCACACTGCCCCCCTGGTTTGAGCTATGCAAGATCCTTCGCTGTTCCTTTGTCCCTCTCTTATCCCTCATTCTCCAACCCGTTCACATTCTCGCATCGTGCACCCCCTGCCCTTGTCGCTCCGAGCGGTGTTCAAAAAGTTTCTCGGCTGACAAATATAACGACATGTCCGGACTCAAACGATTTCACAGATTTGATGTCTGTTTACAAAAAAGCCTTTTGGTTCTGCTTGCAGGACGAGCATCCAAAAGTGTCAACGTGAGTCACTCAAATGGAGAAGACTGGTAAACAGCAATGAACAAAGGTTTCCATGGTGACAAACAGTCAGACGCGTTATCCCATTCACATGCAACTCCTCTCTTTATACTGCGGTGAATCTATACAATTCACGAAGAATAAAACTGTTAAACTCTACAATGATAGAATATTGTTGATGCAAGTTGTACAAAAATCGTTTTTGTACTGTGAGCTACAGTAAATCACCTTCATGCCAAAATCTAAATCGTTCTATACAATGACCGGTGCACCTTGTATTACAGACAAAGGAGCCTTTCATCACACACGATGACCAACATCACCCACAGCGTGGTATTCCTAACATGGGATGAATGCACCTGTGGGAACACTGCAGTGTACCGACCTGATCTTGGACCGACCTGAGCTGAAGCATTCAAAATGCCTGAAGAGGTGCTCTCGGACTCGGGAAATGTCAACTCCACTGCAAACTCAAAACCCACAGGGATGTAGCCAGCCACAAAGAACCTGGAGAAGTTGGGCAAGCGTCACCCCCGCCGCCCCTCTCCCACTGGTTTCATGAGATTACCCTAGAACTTAGAACCTCCCCCCAACCCCCGTGATTCTGATGCAATGGAGACTTTGTTCATGAATGTGGAGGTGACAAAGCACCTTAAGACTTCCACAACCATTTCATCAAGGGAGGCACGAAGCGCCCCTCCCCGTATATGGGATGGTTTCTCTTTCTGCAACTTTAACACAGCGACTGAACATTCGATTCTCAGCTTCTACTGGACGAAATCGGAAGTAAATCCTTTGTACATCGAGGTAATGTGTTCCAAATTTCGGCGTCCCTCTGTCCGTCTGTCCACCCGATCAATCGGTTGGTCAGTCAAGCCTGGCATTCGCTTAGTGGTTGGGGTGGCTGGCTTGGGATCTTAGGGTCCTGAGTTTGAGCCCCCGTTGGTTGCTGAATTAACACCAGGCGGGGTTGACTCAGCCTGTCATCCTTCCGAGGTTGGTGAAATAAGTATTGTAAGGACGCATGACAGGGGCTCAAACTCGAGACCCAAAGACCATAAGCCAACCACCTCCATCGTTAAAAGCAACACCAGGCTTAATCATGTGGATAGATTACCAAGTTAATGGGTTTGGATACAGAAGAGGTTTGTTGACATGGCCTCCTGGTATCCTTGCATCATAATTATTTGTGTAATTTGACGATAGACCCGATTGCAGACTCGACGTTTCATTGAACAATTTGTTAATATAAATAATATGTTCAAAGATGAAAAATCCCTCATGGTCCTTTAATTACTCGGTCATAATTATTGTGATTATAATTGTGTTTCATTGGCATTACCCCATGCACACGTCATGGGATTGTTCACATCACACGACATACCCCAGGCAGGCGGCTGTCAGGAAAACGACCCACAGGTGACCCAGGCTGAGAGTGAAGGTGAACAGGATCATGGACAGCAAGGAGGTGCCGTACATAACTAAAGTCGTTTGCCTATTGTGGGCGATTGGGGAGGGAGTAAAGGGGGTTAGGGGAAATGAGTGCACAATGTCAGAGACGACGAGAACTTCAGAGTGAACAAACTTAAAACTGAAACAATACAAATCAGGTCCACGTAATGTAACTGCATCTGCATTTCCAGCTGCAAAGTATCATACATGTTCCCACGATTGATATTGTTGCGCATAAAACCCGTAAAACATACTTGAAGGTTTTGGTTCGGTCCAACCAAAAGCCACAGATAATGGATCCAAGCATTCCAACAAGAACAAGGGTGAGACCGATTTTCCCAGCACTCACCTCTTTACCCTGAAACAAGCAGCACAGGAATAGTTACAGTTTGCCTGTTCCAATGCTGTCGCTTTATTTCATCAAATATTGCAATGTTATGAATATTTAATCACAGAAACACAACAGACTCGAAACACATGTAAATCCTTCTTTCTTTGTAAACAAACAAACGGGTTTTAAAAGTGTTTCACAGTTCACCATACTAGAAGGTCAGAGAGTCTCCTCTGAGTCTGGGAGGTCGGTGGTATGAACCCTCTCCGAGGCATACCAAAGACTTGAAATGGTACGTACTGCTTCCTTGCTTAATGCTTCAGCATTTAGAGGATAGGGCACACACAAACCCCGTGGGTAGAGGTATCTCTTGGGGAGAGGGGTGGAGATTTCTTCCTAAAATTGCCCTGCTGACGACGGAAAGAAAAAGCAATAGCATGCGATGGCGCTACCGGCACATGGTATGTTCCAAGGAAGTAACGTCCGAGAGGTCAATGGCCGTGTTTGTCCAATGTCAAGTCCTGTGTTGTCTGCAGTCTATTTCCGTGCAGGTGTGGAATTTCTGTGTGACAGCTCTTCCATGAAACCCTCAATTCATAATGGACAAAAATTCCTTCACGCAAACAAAATGTATCATATTTCTGAAGTACACTATTGTTTGACTTTGTGGCCATCCACATATTATTTAAGCAAAATGTATGTCAGGGTGGTGTGGAGTGCAAAAATTTTAATTTTCCTCGGCCGCGGTACTCATAGTCCTTCATATGACTGGGCCGGGGTTCTCCGGGGTTCTAACCTGTGACCCCCCAAACTCAGAGCAGATGCTCCTACCATAACACCACCCAGTCTGATGGCAATGTACTGTGTGTGTGTGTGTGTGTGTGTGTATGTGTGTGTGTGTGTGTGTGTGTGTGTGTGTGTGTGTGTGTGTGTGTGTGTGTGTGTGTGTGTGTGTGTGTGTGTGTGTGTGTGTGTGTGTGTGTGTGTGTGTGTGTGTGTGTGTGTGTGTGTGTGTGTGTGTATGTGTGTGTGTGTGTATATGTAAATGTTTTTGTATATGTATTTATTGTTGTTTTTGTGTGTGTATATATATATATATATTTATATAATATACAGTTGCGAATCTGGAAGCCATGAGCACACAAACATACAAGTCCTATAGAACAGTTATATCGGTAAGTATGTGTTCTTTAGTTAGGGTCCCCGTCCCTTGTTTAATGGGTGAATAAATGTTCACGCGCTGTGAGTTATTTTGATAGTCAGGGTTTTCTTTTATTTTTACACCACCATCAACCCCAACAACGCCAGGATCACCCTCACCTTCACCTCACTCTGGCCGACGCCACGACGCCATGGTGGGCGGAGTTCAAGGAGGAGCTTGGCGGCGGCCCTCGACCAATCAGCGTGCTACGAGTGAGGTGGCCGCCACTCAGCCAATCAGACCCCGTGGCGGTGAGAAAGGCGGTCCGCGTGACGTCACCACGCCCCCGGGCCAATTGACGGACTTGCTGCTCGTTTTGGCCAATGACAGGGCGACGAGTGATTCTGCGTGCCAAACCATCCAGTGAGGGAGAGCGGGGAGGTTGGAGGCGCCCCCTCCCCCCCCCCCCTGGAGAAGGGAGAATAAGGGCGCGGTGCGATCGGACAAAGAGAGATCCTCCTCCACAAGAACCACACGTCGGTTGCGCACCGTGTCTCTGTCGGTGGAGAAGAGCTCGAGAGATCCTTCCTCGACCAGAGCCACAGGGGTCGCGCGCCATGTCTCTGTCGGTGAACCAGGAGAGAGAAACGGGTGACACGAGTGGAGATCGCATTCGCCTGACACGAGTGGTTGTTGCGTTCAACTCAGACGCGAAAGGTCCGAGTCCCGCCACCCCTCCAGCTCGAAGACCACACAAGGTGGACAGGTCTGAGGCAGGCTCTGGTCTTCAGCTCGCCTTTCCTTCCGAGGTGGAGGCCTCAATAAAGGCTGTGGCCACCGGTTCTTGGGTGTATGTGTGTGTATGTTTGTGGTGCCAGTCTATTAAGTAAAACTGCATATACTAAGTGCTTGTACATAAATTACTTTGCCTTCTATATTCGGTTAAGTCTGCCTTCTTGCGTGCTCCCCTGCCCCATTATAAATAAATACATTTGTTAAATGTATCAGTCCGTTGCTGTGTTTCTTACAATGGCTTAGCCTGACACGTGTTGGTGAATTATAAAGGCTGTTGCCGCTGTAAATGTACATTCGGTCCGACGGAACTCGGCAACCGTCCGCTCGGGTTGCGCACGGGTCGGGCCCGCTAATGGCTCGACTCGTACGGGTGCCATCGAGGGTGTGAGTACTCGGTAACTCGCCACGTGGATTTCTAGGTATTTTGAAGATTGGCAAATAACCCTGTACCACGTGGTGGAATTATTGACGATTCACGGTCCGGTAAGGGACCCGTACTTGTCGGAGTTTTCCAAAAGGTACGATCTAGATTCCGGGTGTTCGGTGGAGTCGACTCTGCAGCTCCATCCAGCGGTCGTGATCGTCGCCGATACCCGGCCCGCAACAATACATCAATTCTAAATTGATAGCACATAGGTAGCGCACTCGCCTCTGAGTTCTCTGGTCTGGGTTTGATTATTATCAGCTAGCTCGGCTATAAACCGTCAGATTGGCGTTTTGCAGGCAGGATATTACGTCATAAAATGTGGGTTTCCTTGGATGGACATTCTGCTCGGATCCCGTTCCTAACATTAGTTGGTGGATATTAAAGATCCCATGGTGGTATATTTCGTGAGGAGTAGGTGAGCTCTTGCAGGTACCATTCTCCCCAACACATGCTTGGCGAACAGAGTGAATATGCCAAACACCTCTCTATAGGAGGGAGATCTTCACCCTGCAGTGGACCCAAATGGACTGCTGGGATCACGAGGTTATGTTTATATGTGTGCACAAACTTAAGAAGGTACAAGACATTCTATTGTTGGAATGAAAGAAAATGGAGGTACCGGGTATTGCTCTACAATCATGCGGTTAAGCAGTGTCGAGATGGAGTAGAACACAGCAGTGATTATACCTGTGGGAAAGACAACACACTCATGATTGCACAGTGCTCCGCAGGCCTGACTTCAGCTTGTATTGTGGGAGTTGCAGATCAATGTGGCTTGGAAATGCCAAATATCTGGTTACATGCTTTAAATCAATTTCCACGATCAAAAGGAAAATGGAAAAATAAAAATAAAAAAGATTCACAGGGTAATTGAGTGTGACCAGAAGAGGAAATGAATGGATTATGGATTAATAAATTAAGGTGAAAATATGTTGTATGCATGATGTGCAGAAGGGCCTCTTGTGTTCGCTCCTGTGTGGATGGACGTTGTTCGTGGTGTTGGTGGCCTGGTTGAGCGCTTACCATAAGTAAAGGTGAGCATTATGAAGTTTGGGTTGATTGTGAGCCTGCGAATGGAGCGTAGGTAAGAGTAATCCTCGTCCGGCGTGTTGAACCACACGACCGCCTGGGCTGGACTGGGTGGCAATGCTGGTTTCTCTTTAAAAACTGGGAAATGAGAGTAAAAGGCGAAAGGGATCAAAATGATGATTATATCGTCATTATCATTATCATTATATATTCTCAAACGAATATAAGGTTCCTCTCTTCCAGATGAAATGACAAACTGAGAATGTCACTTGTAAACACAGATGCAAAGGATATTGTGGCCATAAAACTGGCACTTCTTTCAAATGACAGTTGTAACTGAGATGGTTTGACGGAGTGTGGATTTTGTGGTCGGTCCTGTCCATCAGTTTTCAGTGGAGATTTGTTCGAGCCAACGGGGAATTGAGCATACGAAACAAAACTGGAGATTTTGGTGGAATTGACTTTCTCAAACGAGTTCCACACTTGACGTATCGATGGAAAGGATTTAGTTTATTTCAAAGGTGATCAAACGTTTTGGGACGCAAGACACCTGGAATTCCTTAAGTCTTTTCATTTTTTCCTGCAATATTTGGCTGTTACTGTTTCTTTGGGTCTTCCTTTTAGCCAACCTTTTCCCTCTTTAATGGAGATTCTTTCTAAAACAGGATATAAGGCTCATGGTCATGGTGAAACTGCCACACATGGACGCACAGACAAACACACGAGACAAACGCAGCCACTGAGCTTGTGGGAAGTGATGTCACTTCCTGGGGCACTCTGGGTACCAGCGACGTCACGACAATTGCGTCACCTTTCTCACTGCATTCAGATGGGCATTTCTTTAAGGAGGAATTTCCTCCTCCCCAGTAGATTTTCAAAAAAAACTGTATCATCCTTTTCTTCTTCTTTGGTATGAAGCAGAAGACTGTAAGGAGCAATATTGGCTGAAAGCGCTGTTGTGCCACCAATGCAGTGCCCTCTGCTGGTTCGGACAGGAATTTGTTGTTTGTTCATTGTGCCGCTGAGAACTCGCCTACTCTTCACGAAGGACACCGTGGAATCTTTAACTTCGACAAACTAATGCCGGCAGGGACGCCCTTTTAACGTCCACGCGAGGGACGGCACACATCGATCGATACCTCGCCGTGCCTGCGAGACACCAGGATGACAGTTTGTTGCTGGGTCGGGATTCGTACCCAGACTAGTCGGCTCAGAGGTGAGTGTGCACACCTCGAGGCCATCCCAGAATACTGCATGAAATATACAACTACAATAGTAATGATAGTGATGCTACAATATTTATTGATGCCGTGTACTATTTTAATACTCTACTATCTACTAGATAGTATTTATTTATATATCCCCTCATCATGTCTTCAATTTCGACACACAAGACTGCAAGGCCAGCGACCGGACGACAGAACTGGAGTGGTGTAAAACCAATGGAAACTAGAAACGGTCTCACAATTCAAAGCCCGTCCGCGTCCCCTTTGCACTTGAACTAAACTTGATAAATAAATAAAAAAAACAACAGATTAAAAAAAAATATCTAAAATCTCATAATTAAGGTTTGTTGAACATTTGATGACAAAATCTCAAATGGTTACTATCTCAGATGAATGACTGAAACTCAATCAGATGTTCCGTGCACATGAAGTGTTGATGTTGTGCGTTGGCATGTGGGGAAGAGGAAATTCCTCCTGAATCTGCTCACTGCGGGCAAAGAGAAGAATGACGTCATAAAGATGACGTCACAGGTACCTTGTGTCTTTTTTCACTTGAGAAAATGGGGAAGATTCTTTCAACCCTCGACTCTGCAACCGGATAAGACGACATCAACGCACGTGTCCTAAAACCTGTTCTGTTGATCTTGTAAATCCTGCTCGCTCGGTCATCTTGCATCTGCTCGGAAATCCACCAACATCACTGCACCACATAAAAAAAAGGTGCAAAAACTGATCCCCTCAACTACTCAACTACAGACCTATCAGTTTACTTCCAATCATCAGTAAGGTCATGGAATACATCATCACAGTCAACATCAAATCCGTCCTTTTCTCAAATGGCCTCATCTCAGACCACCAGTTCGGATTCCGAGCAGGCCACTTCACCTTGGACATCCCAACAATGAATGGAGGCCCCCAAATATCAGACATGGAATCAGGGCCGTCTCTCTGTACATATCTCGAGCATTCAATACAGACACATCCTGCCTTGCCTTCCAAACTCTTTGCCTATGGGATCCAAGATCAACTCCACACATGGCTTACTAACTTCCTCCACTCTCGTAGCTGACGTGCGGCTCTCAACGGAATCCTTTCATCTGCTCTCCCTGTCGAGGCTGGAGTGCTCCAAGGCTGTGTTCTGGGCCCAGTCCTATTCCTGATTTTCATCAATGATCTCTCTGACTCTCTGGAAAATCCCCTCTGTCTCTTTGCTGATTATTCCACCCTCTGCCATGACATCCTTCCACTTCTGTCATTGAGAATTTCCAGCAGTCCCATCTTGTTGACTTTCTGCGTCCTCTGCTGGCCCTCATTCCATATTTATGCGTCTCCCTCTATTTTGTCCCTCAACCCTGCCGATACCCTTCTCCCCTCTTTCTGCTGTTCTTTTTGTTCCATTACATCCTGATCAGTTCTGTGTTCTAGTTCCTCCACAAGCCTTGACACTGGACTAAAAATAAATAAATAAATAAAACAAATAACTAACCTCTATTTCAGGTTCGGATGAAAACTTTTCACACGACGCGTCATAATCAAAGCAAATAAACAGCAAGTCGACTCATTCAACGAAAGCAGCAGAAATACATCAGGGTTAGACGACATCAGTTGGTATCAGGCCATGCATGACATGGAAAGGTTACGCCGTGTTCACAAGGACCAGCGAGTTGAAGTAAGAGCATCACTCACAAAGAAAGACAAGAATGAAGAGGACCGACGTTATAGCCGCAACCGCGTAGAAAAGCATGGACAGGCGCTCGCCGACTTGGTTCATGTCCCCAGAATTGGGCACAACCAACGGAGGCACCAGGAAGCCCAGGGCGATGCCAAGCTGTTCCGCACAGAATAGACAACATTGAGTGAACACTGAGATATGGAGGCATTATATGTCAAGAATACATGCGTGGTGTTTATAAAGTCTGTGTGCAACTCAAGACTTTAGTAACTTTGAATGGGATATGTCATATGAAAACATATTTCATAAATACCAGACCGGTGCATCCGCTGTGTTGTGAGTCTGGTTGGGGGAGGGGGGGGGGTTAGAGGTTGGAATCCTGAACAAATCATACCAAACGCTTTAAAAATGGTATGTGCTGCTTCCTTGCTTGATGCTTAGTAGTTGAAAGGATAAATAACCAGAAGTTGGTATCTAATACTAGTGCAGACTTTGATGGGCCTAATGGCCTCCTTCTGCGTTGGTTACTTGTAAAGGAACTTAAGGATTTAAAGCTTTTACAAAATACAGTTCAAATCTCTAGGTTTCAACATGGACCACCATTGTTCGTAATAAATCAATCAATCAGATTTCGCAACTTGTTGAAAACGTTTTCCACTTGTTGCTGAATATTTCAATCAATTGCTCGTGGAAGAGCTACGACACTGAACAGACCAGGGGGTAACAGGACAAAAGGAACAGTAGAGAGAGAGAGTGGGTGGAAACACCAACGGCAGAGTTTAAGGACAAAAAAAAAAAACTGTCAAGAAGAAAAAAAACCTGGAAATTTCGGAGGGCTTGGGGATGGGAATAGGGGGACGTTAAACGGTGGTAGAAAATATCACGGTTTTTCATTGGGGATGATTTGAGATGGTGGTGAACAGTTGTCTTAAAGCATTTGTGACCCCAACCCTAATATCTTGCAAAGAATGTGATTTTGATGAGTAAACAACAGTTTTAACAAAGCCCTTTCAAAAGTAGCCCAATGGGGGAGAGGTCGAGCAAAAGAGGAGGCCAAGCAAATGGTCCACGTCTACCGATCCACTAGTCTGGGAAGACGTCGATCAAGAACCATCGTACATTTGAAGGATAGTGGCAGAAGATGCTCCTGAAAGATTTCATTGTCGTAGTTCAGGAATAAAGAAATTTTGGAACATTGCAAAGTGACCGTTCACCATTGCCCGTTGCTTCTTCAGAAAAGAAAGGACCAGTGATGCGGACTTCCTGAGAGCACAGCAGACATTCATTTTTTTTTGTGAATCTCTTTCATGATTACAAACTGCCCGAGATGTTTCCACCGCCAAAATGCAGTAATTGTGGCAGTTTGACTTTACCACTGATGTGGAATGTCGACTGGTCAAGAAACCCAGGGGAATTGGGCATTTTTGATTTGAACTGTTGACACAAATCCAATCACCGCATGGTACCGCCTCTTCCTGTACCACTCGAACCGTCTGAATCTTGTAAGCACGTTCATTCAATCTCACTTTGACAATTTAGTTCATTGTTGACCGTGGAATCTTTTGTTCACCAGATGCGTCACCATCACAATGACTTGCGTGAAAAAAAAAACTTTCAAATGCTTCTTGGATGATGGCCACAGTCTCCTCGCTGATTCGATACCTCCTGGATCGTTAGTTAGTGAGGAGTTTTCCCCTACTTCACTACTCGTACTGAGATTGTGATCAGCCAGCACTTTACCAGTTCATCCCAGGTTTATGTGATGGATCATGAAGTTGAAAAACACCAAATGATACACCGACGTCACAGTTTCTTCAAGGCGATTGCATTCTAAGATTTGAATATATTCAGATCATGGAGAATCCTGACATTCCTGTTCTCCACAATGCTAACCGTCATCCTCCAATCACTCCAATCTGAGAACCCAGGATAATGAAACTTCCCACCGTTTCCACATGACCGACGACCAATCCGAACAGCTCGATCTTCTAAGATTTTAATTTTTTTGAAGTTTAAATAAAGTAAAGTTCACTTTCCTTATTCATTGTCCACAGCAGTTTCATCAAGGCCTCTTTACTTTCAGCCAACAGAGTGGTTTCATGAGCACACCTTAAGTTGTTGATCTGTCGTCCTCCAATCTCAATGTCATCCAAGTTTGATTCCTCACGATGTGCTCACTGTACAGATTGAACAATTCAGGGGAGAGAATGGATCCCTGTCTAACCCCTTTTGCAATTCCAAACCATTCCGTGTCTCCATACAATCCAATGTCCCAATGCAAGTGCAATAAGCTAAATGTTTAAATATAAACAACTGTGATAACAATACAACCTAAACAGCATCCACCACAATGGCATGACTGCTTTGGAGAGAAGAGTAAAAATGTGCTGTACTTACTTCAACAGGAAGTCCCCCCCCCCAACAAAAAAATTAATATATATATATACATAAAGAGTATGCAAGAGGTGTCGTGGGTGAGATTGCCATGTTGTCCTGCATACCTGGTTCCCAAACACGCAGATTGAACAAGCGGTGGACACTTCTTTTGGACCAAACCAGAGTCCAGCGACACGTGATGGCATCCCCAAGATGAAAACATTGGCCACAGCGCAAACAAACTGACCCAGGGCCGTGACGCCGAACAGGTTGCGCCGAACGCTCGCGGTCTTGAGCCAGGCTCCGAGGCAATCGAGCGAGGCCGCCAACAGTGCGATGACTCGAAGACCCATCTTATCAAGCAGCCACGTGACGGGGAAGATAAACGGAACGTATACAACCATGATCACCATGGAGAGCCAGTCCACGGCCACGTGCTTGGTTTGGTAGTATTCGCGGATGATGTTACTGATGCTGCTGTACTCGATCCACTGGAACGCGTTGACGAGCGAGTACAAGCAAAAGATAAGTACAATGAGCCACCGACGACGATACAGCTTTGTGGGCAATGGATGGCTGGTGTTCGTCTCAACATGTTGCTGATCATCACCATCAAGGCTTCCATCTCCGAAAGACCGTGATACGGTTACTCTTGGATGAATCTCAATTGCCGACTCCTCCTGAAGTCTACATAGGTCGTCTGGAACAAATTTTCTTTCTTCATCAATTATGCATTCTCTTCTTTGTTCCTCCAATCCGCCATCTTTATCCTTGTGAGGCCTTTGCATGAGCTCGACTTCTTCAAAAATGGCGTCCATATCCACGGTACTCATCTACTTTGGGCATCTGGGTAAAGTAGCGACACGACGAACCTCAAGTAGTTCCGACATACGACTCTGCTGGGTAGACACAGAACAAGAGCGATTTGTTTCGGTTTTCACCAACTTCAACAAAAATGCTGTTCCTAAATATTAACGGGATATAAAATCCGAGCAAGGGGAAAATAAATAATTATATCTCTCCCAGTCTGTGACGACAGATGGACTAACTCTGTAAACGAATTGCCAGTGTTGATGTGTCCAATTTTGTACAAATTTTAATGTAACCTACACCAAAGTACAGTGGCATCACCCCCATTTCCTTGTCCTTCATGTGATGTATGTATAAACGGCTCCATGAGTGTGAAACCAAGGTAAACGAAAATCAAAATAACACAATCTTCAGTAGAACAAACGCTGCTGCCAATTAGCATGACCAAGGTGTATGCTTGGATCTGGGGGTGGTAATAGATATGGGAGGTAAACAGGCAGCACAGTGCTAGGCAGCTATAGGTGGAGCAAATAGGGGTTTAGGTTGTATTCGGAGGGGGATCAGTTATAAATCAAGAGGTGGTGTTAACATTGTACAGGAATTTAGTGAGGGCCACATCTAGAATATTGTGTGCAGTTCTGGTCACCACAATTCAGGAAGGACACAGATGCCATAGAGAGGGTTTCAGCGCAGGACTACTGGATTGATTCCGGGCCTAGGAAGACTCAGCTATGAGGAGCGGCTGAAGGAGACGGGGCTTTATACACGAGAAAGGAGGCGGTTACGAGGAGATATGATGGAGATGTTTAAGATAATGAAAGGTAGAGATAAAATAAGTGAAGATGAATTATTCAACAGAGTAGACAGTGGTAAAACCAGGGGCCATAGCCTGAGAGTAAATAAGAGGAGAGTTAAGACGGTAGTCAGGTCGGGGACTTTCACTCAAAGAGTAGTTAATGCATGGAATGGTCTCCCTGGAATGGTAGTGACAGCAGAAACAGGAGATAAGTTTAAATTGGAATTAGATAGGTACCTGGAAGTTATGGAGATAGAGGGGTATGGGGATGTTGATAGGACTTATAGGTAGCTTGAGCATTGATGGGTGGTTGTGTACATGTGTATGGAGAGCTGTTGGTGGGGGTCTTGTCAAGGGGTGTTGTGTGGTTGATGTGTGTTTTAAACCAATCCCATGCCCTCTCCCCTGAGGGGAAGAAAAGGGAAAAAGAAAAATACAAAAACTACAAAAAAAAAAAATTATTTCATTAATTAAAAACTTTTTTTTGCACTTTCTTCCTTGGATCTTGTGTGGATGGATTAGTGTGGTGTTCGTGCATGCATGATGAGCTGAATGGCCTCCACCTGTGTTGGATTTCCTTGTATATCCCTGTATGCTTGGTCGTTTGCCATTCCCTTCCCAGTCTAAATCCAAAGAAGGGATGTATAAATTTGTCTGCAGTAACAATGAGTGCTGGCAGATTAAACAGCCAGCTTGATGTCGTCGTATTCGTCGTACACAGCACTTGGCTGTGGGTGCGCATCAGATCATGCAGGGGTGCAGCAATGCCGCTGATGCAGTGCCCCATTGAGATTAGAGCAACACACATCGATGAATCACCCTGCCTGTGAAACACCAGGATGGCAGTTTATAGTTGGGTCGGGATTCAAACCCAGGCTATGGACGACTCAAAGGCAAGTGTACGTATCTCTCGACAATCTTGCCAGCACAGTCAACTCGGTGTCCTCTCAACAAAGGTAACAATAGCTGTGGAAAAGAATTGAACACTCACACATGCTCACACATGCTCACGGGTGACATTTCCCAAATATGTGACTCACTTGATCCTCGGTTCACTTGAAGAAGCATGCCGAGCTTGTCGAAGACATGTCCAATTATAAAATGTGGAAGATTTATTTATTTATGTTCAATGGAAACGCCCAAATATCTTCATTTGATCCCTATTTACATCTGACTTGTGAGTTGGGACATCTTGTCACTTGGCACACATCTTGCTTTTCCTTTCCCTATTGTATGTAGAGGGGGGGGGGGGGCAAGGTGCGAAAAATAATTTCCACAAACATCATAAAATGGTCCTATGTCAGCAAAATGTGGCACAGGTGTATGTATGTATGTATGTGTGTGTGCGTGCGCATGTCCGTCCACCTGTATATCAATCGATCGGAGACATGTTTGGGATAAAAATGAACGCAGCAATGACTGGGGAGTTCTGAGAACCCGGTACCCCACGCAATGTTTAAGTATATAATTCAATTTTAATAAAATGATGATTTTGAGGATAATTTTAAATATATAAAAAAAAAAATCTGGAAGTTTAGCGCAACTGAAGCAGTCTTATACACCAAGCACCCCTCCCAGAAGCAACCAGGCATCGTAATGTTCGCCAAGGAGAGGTCCACACTCATAATGGAGAATCGTCAGAGCTTTTAATGGCAATGAGGACAACCACCACCAAGATCACAAAAATCTTGCCGATGCGGTGGGCCGTGAACAAAGTATGTGCGTCACGTCGGTCCATCTGCTCAAAACGTCGGTCCATCCGCCAGCCTCAACATCAGCACCTTGACAAACAACAGCTCTCGGTTGTTGTGAGCAGGACACCAGCAGAACAACGACGAACTCATGGAACATCTCTCCAGCTGAAGACAGAGAGAGTAGGGGGTTGTGAGGGTGATGGCCAGCACGGTATTGTAGAACGAGAGCAATTACCGCGGATGTCCGATTCCAAAATCTCGTTCCCGTTGCTCCTTCCGTCCCGTGAGCAGCCCTTCATCTCCGAAGAACCACCCAGACAGTCACAATGCTCAGCCTTCCTCGTGCATGCCTCCACCTGCCCGGTGTCCTTCAAGAAAGGTCTAACTCGTCCCTCGCGTCCATGCACCGCTCCATCAAGATGATCCTGCTGGTTTGCATCGATTGTTGCCAATTACGTGCTCCCTGCATCCCACATTCAAGTCGCTATGACTAAATACACTAAACGATTTTGTATCAACAATTATAATCACGAGTTTCCGAAGCGTGACATCATTTCTCCTTCAACTGCGAGCCAGTCATCAAGAATACCATTGTTGGATCCATAAGAATTCCCATTCTCGTAACATTATGGGAAGAACAACTTCTCCAGACCTTCGTCTACTCGTACTTAGCGAACTCATTTCAAAACAAAACATCAACTTAATCTCATAAATGTACAATCATGTTAAAATGAGTTCAGGAGAAAATTGCCAAAAACTTTAATCCGTATAGTAAGTATTGCCATGCTCAGTGCACATGACCGGGTGATGTTTGTATTTAGATTAATGGTCGTAAAGACATTATTATAACATTATATGTAAGCTCGTTGGCTTTACGAATGATTGTGTCACAAAAATTGGATTTCTCGAGATGATTGCGTTTGGAGTTGGACTAATTGCACCGACGGGTTCCGCGTCGTGATGGTCGTGGAACACGTCGCATTGCTTAGATCTGCACGCATCCTGAATATTAATTGAATCTTCCATTAACCGGTGACACTTCGTCGTCCACCAGGTCACCGAAAGGCTTGATGTCCCTCAATGTGGATTCGATTTCCAATTTCAAATCGACCGGTGCGTTGGAGAGGGAAGCTATCCTCGGACTCGACTCCACCGTGCAGTCTCAACCTGAAAACAAAGGACGTCGAGAAAAGGTGCTTCTTCCACTTCGTCTTTTGCCGTGGCGTGAAAAATCAGCTTTGGACGCAGAAAATGATGCTCACAAATGATCACCGTCTCAAACGGTCGAGATGTCCCAGGCCAATCTGGCGGTCTATGGGTTTCGGCCAAGACACGAGCAAACCCTCAATGTGACATGAACTCCTTTTCACCTGACATCCTGTTTTGTTTTTCTCTTTGTCTCTCTCCGTCTGTCTCTCTCAACACGAATAGCTATGTGGTCAAAGCGGTTAGGGCCAGGTTCTCCCTGTACTCCACTTTGGCCTCATATGTATACGTTACCTATACATTGCGTATGAGCAGATCCACAGTGGAGGTTAGCACGATGAGCCGGTAACTTCCAGTATTTTTGTTCACCGTCTTAACAGTCCATTGCCGGTAACTTGTCCTTTCTGTGATCAGTAGGACGGCTTGTTTCATGCTTACGTACACAGTGTAGTTGACCAACTTCTCTTTCTCTTCCATTTGAACATCTTTTTCACCAATTGTCTTTTTCCTTTAATTTACACATGTTTATATTTGGTGTCTTCTCGACAAATATTTAGAGATGTGGGTGGTGTTCCCAATCTTCTGGTTGCTGTTGCAAAATATGCAATGCTGTCGGACCCCGCTATTCGCGGATTGGCTATTTGTGAACCCCGCATATCGCGGTTGATAAATTGCAACCTTCTTCTACATTTGTGGACCTGTACTTCGCACCTTCGCAGGTTTTTTGCGTTTTCGCGTTTTTTTTTTTTCGCGTTTTCGCAGTTTTTCACTGTATTTTTTTATTTTCCCTTATTGAATAACGAAGCGCCAGGAACCTATCCCCTTTTTCCCCGTTGAAACAATGCCCCGACATTCGCGGATTTAACATTTGAGACATTTTCCAGGAACGTATCCCCTGCGAATAGCAGAGTCCGAGAGTATATAAAACTCAGAAATTAAAAGAGGTAACGGTTATGGCTCTGATGTTATTTCTATTTTCAAAGGATATGTCTCAACACGACTCAGGATAGAATTTGATTTTTTTTTTCTTGAATAAAGAAATATGTTAAACTTTTTGAGAGAAAGTGGTGTGTCTGTCATGTTTTGTGTTCTGTAGATAATTAAAAACTGATAATTACTTTATAATCCCTTTAAAACTGTGATTTTTTTTTCTTCTTTTCCTTTCTTCTTGAAAATGTCTTCTTTTTTGTTTGTTTTTTCCTCTCTACTCCAAAATTCCTTGCAAATATGGATTATACTGTGTCCTTGATTTAAATAAATGGGGTTCAAAATTCAAATTGTGCGTGTGTGTGTCTCTCTGTCTGTGTCTCATCAGCCCGACAATTGCTTATCTTCACTCTGATGTAAATGTAAATGGAGAAGAAAGAACCAACACCATGAAATACAAGGAAATCGAAAGTGAAATGGAGATTTTGGAAAAAAAAAATAACACAATCGACTTCACATCAATAACCTTCTCAAGTGACTGGAGTGATTCAATGGAATAACCTCACAGGTCATTTGAAACAGGTACCGGTGGATACAATAACAAACGAACTGCAACTGGAAGCATTTAACTGTGATTCGGTGATGATCTCAAAACAGAGCCGTCGGTCGGACTGAAGTCCCTGGTGAAGAAACTTCTCAAACCCCATTATGGAAAAACATTGCTTGTCCCTCAAAATGACTACAAGTACTCCATATTTCGCCGCCTCAATTACTCCCTCCATATTGTGGTCTTTCAGGAACCGGCTAACCAGACCTGACGTTCGACTGAAGCTGATTTGGCAGGGATTTGGAATTTGTTCATGCTGCTCAGCGATAATTGCCTAACCTTCAATAAAGCATACCGAGGGATCTGTCATGTCCACCGATGAATGCTCGCAGACAGGATACCCGGCTTAACGTCCATTCGATGGACGGTGTGCTTTGCGATGCAATGTTCCGCCTGTGAAACCGAATCGACAGCTTATATGGTCGGGTATTGAACCCATGCTGGACAGCTCCAAGGTATGTGTTCTACTTCTGCTTCATTGTGTCAGGACGTGTCCCTCAAAGCAAAAATTGAAACAATGAAGGACACATTGGACCCTGGATGTGACTAATTTAGTAATTTGATTTTTTTTTGGATACCAAGTCGAGGGGAGTGTAAGAGCTAATACACAGAAACATATAGCAAGGCAGGAGACAAGAGGGTGGGAAAGGGAAGCATAAAATAGTGGGGAACAGAGACAATAGGGTATCTGTGGAAGAGAGAGGGATGGGCGGGGTACACGGGGTAAACGAGATGGTACTACAGGGACTTTCAGGAAGGAAAACAGGAAATATGAAGGAGGTGGGTTTGTGGTGGGTTAACGGGGGTAGAAAAGATCAAGATTTTGGATGGGGGAAGATATGAGATGGTGGTGAACAGCTGTTTTGAAGACCTGGAGGGAAGAGTGGGATTGAAGAGAGTGTGGGAGTTTGTTCCAAAGGTGGGGAAAAAAAGAGGAATGAGAGAGTGAAGGTGAGCAGTGATTCTTGATTTTGACAGCATCACCAGAAGGGGGTTTTTGGAAGACCTTGAGTGCCCTGTGGAAATATGGGGGGGGGGGGGACAGGTCACGGACAGAACAGGGAGGGGGGCAATGCTGGAGAGGAGATGGTAGAAGACAAAAAGACCATTGTACCTTCTGACACCCTATACCTACAGAGGTTATAGCCAGGTGGCATGTACCTGTTCACCCTCTCCGAAGTAAGCTGGGGTGGTGTTATGTACATCAATACAGGACAGACAAAGACAATGGAAACATACGCATGTAGTCATTGTGGAAGCACGAATGTATGACAACACGTTTCCATTTCAATTGATGTGCCAGAATCACTGGACGACTTGTTTTGTTTCTTCCTGAGACTGGAAAACATCATCCTTTGTTGTTGTGGTGCACGTAGACGATTATTGTGGATCATAAGTGAGTGCATGATTTTAAGAAAGATGGGGGTCGGGGAGCAGTAGTGACACGGTCACCTCCCCACGCTCACAGTGTCCAACAGATGCCCCTTTTCCCACCAATTACTTAAGGTACTTATTAATGGTCATTATACAGAATGAAGAGTCTTGCAGGTGAAGACTGGTGTCAATCTGATTCGGAGGACAGGTAGACCACTGGATGAAATCAACAGGACTTTGAGTGAGGTATGTTAACTGCCGTGGGGAAAAAGGAGAATCTGACGTTTCGGGAGTTAACACTTCTCTCTATTTTGCTTCAACGAAGGATTAACCCCCGAAACGTCAGCATCTCCTTGGTTCCCATGGTGGTTAACATACCTCACTTAACTTCGTGTGAATTTCATCCATAGTTATCCCTGGCTCCTGATGCAAATGGACACCAGCCTTCATGAGCAGGCCGAGCTCTTCATTCTTCACTCGTACGACTGAGTACACTTTGGAATGGTTCGGGGTAATGAGCACCTGGGCTCACAAGAAGCCACAACCACAAACAAAAATAAACAATATCGGTTGTTTGGTAGACAATAAAATAAACAATAAAAAAAGGAGAAAAATAAGCAATAAAAATAAACAATAACCCTTTCGAGCGGCTTGAGGGAGAATCCATATTTTGTTCTGCCAATAAGCCTGGTTTGTATTATGAATAGAAACGAATTACGGACATACATGATACACACAAACATACATATATATATATATATATATATATATATATATATATATATATATATATATATATATATATATATATATACAGACATGATAAATACATGATACATACAAACATATCATGATACATCTATGATACAAGATATATATAAAGTATATATATATATATATATATATATATATATATATATATATATATATATATATATATATAGATATAGATATGGATGATATACAAACATGATACATACATACAGCAAGACACATACACATACTTGGTTTTTTTTGGCATCCACTTATTCTTGTCACGTGATGAAGTTTTTCTCCAGGATTCTCAATGAGACAGAGAATTGCCTAAAAGAAGACAGCTCAAGCTGGTGTCCTTCTCGATGATGTCTGAAAGGGTTGTGAGTGGACACCCCCTTCTCCAGGGTTCCTCAGGCCTCCAAACTTTCTTTGTAAGTTCTTCATGTCGCGTCGCATGACCAGCAAGGCGAAGGAAGCATTCCTTCACAATCGCAGAGATGCGAGGCAAAGAACCACAGAGATCCCTGTTAGTGATATGGTCTTGCCAAGAAACGTTCAGCACTTTACGAAGCAATCGGATGTCGGTACCATCCAGGGATTTCTACAATGTTTGTGTCAAGGTCCCGACCAGCGTGACCACTCCTCATTTTCATAAATGCCAAGGTGAGCCAATGAAAAAAAGCCAAGAATTCACAAGGTTTCGGAAAAGCGATGATAATAGAAAACCTATAGAAAATCAAGATGCCAAGGTGAACAACGAATAGCCAACATCTTGTGAAAAAAGCCAAGGAGTGGTCACACTAGGTCCCGCATTTGCAACCGCAGAGAAAGAGCGACTCAACTGGAGTTTTGAAGACCGTTAGCTTACTCGGTCTGTGAACTGGGGATCTCAAAACTTTCTGGAGGACGTGAACTGCTTCCCGAGCCTGAGCTTTTCTGTATTATCGGTCACGCTGCATGCTAGTAGAGGAGCCGAGGTATTTAAAGTCATTCTCTCTCTCTCTCTCTCTCTCTCTCTCTCTCTCTCTCTCTCTCTCTCTCTCTCTCTCTCTCTCTCTCTCTCTCTCTCTCTCTCTCTCTCTCTCTCTCTCTCTCTCTCTCTCTCTCTCTCTCTCTCTCTCTCTCTCTCTCTCTCTGGGACTTCCGGCCACAGTAAGTAGAGCACACTCAGCAGAAGGATTGACGTGCAAGCCCAATAGACCAAGCACAGCGAGCAGCAGTTTCAACTTTGTGAAGTAGGAGTTCAGCTTCACTTAACGTGTTTGAGAGGAGTGCTATGTCATCAGCAAAGTCGAGGTCAGAAATATGCTGCGCAGGATGTCTGCTACTTCGATGCCGGGAGAGAGTTGAACCATCCCAGTCTTCAATCACAGTTCTTAGGGCATCGTCCAAGGCAATGGTCAACAGGTAAGGAGCGAACGGGTTACCTTGAAGAACTCCGTTGTCGATTCAAAAAGGTGCAGTCTCTCCTTCAGGAGTTCACACCACTGCAGAGGTATCTTGATATGTAATTTGTTTCGCCTTCACAATCACCCCAGATTCCATCTGGGTGGAGAATTTGGAAGTTTATTCCCGTCAATGGAGTCAAAGTCTCTCCTGAAGTCGAGGAAGACGATAACGGACTGTTTTCGGTGATTGTGGACTTCCTCAACGATGCGCCTGAGAGCAAGGATCTGAGAAGATGTGGATCGAAAAGGTCTGAAACCAGTTTGATTTGGGTGTAGGATCTTTTCGAATTCAGGGCAAATTCTGTGAAGGAGACGATTGTAGATTTCTCCTGCCATTCGAGTTAAACTTATTCCACGGTAGTTTTCAGGAAGTGTTAAATTTCCTTTCTTGGGTATTGGTATGATACTGTACCTGTTTTACCCCATTCTGGAGGACGCTTTCCAAGGTGCGTTTCGTCGCAGAATTTCAACAAAATTTTCCTGAACTCCGGAAGTCGCCAGACTTTGATTGGAATACCATCGAGACCGGGGGCTATTCCGAGTTTGATTTGTTTCATTGCCGTGTTAAGTTCCACTGATGAAAAGATGGCAGCAGTCAGGTTGGAGTTGACCTCAAAAAAAAACAAAAATGTACAACAAGGGGAGCAGGAGACAAGAGGGATGGGAGAGGGAAGCACAAAACAATGAGGAATAGAGACATTAGGGGATCTGTGGAAGAAAGTGGGACGGAGTGGGGTACACGGGGTAAACAAGATGGAAGAGTGGGATTAAAGAGAGTGTGGGAGTTTGTTCCAAAGGCGGGAAAAAAGAGAAATGAAAGAGTGAAGGTGAGCAGTGATTCTTGATTTTGGTAGTTTTAGCAGAAAAAGAGGTTATTGGCAAACTTTGAGTGCCCTGCGGAAATATGGGGGGGGTGAGGGAGGGGACATATCACAGACAGAGCATGGGGGGTGAGGCCGGAGAGGAGTCAGTAGAAGACAGAAAGACCACCGACCTGCCTGCGGTGATTGAGTGAGAGGCCCAAAGACTCAGCCTCATCGCGGGAGATGCCAACGATCCGAAATGCCTTGGTTTCCACAGCGTGAAGCCGAGAAAGGTGAGAGGCAGGAGCACCAGCCCAGAGGCGAGAGCAGTACTCCATCAGGCTGTATGTGGTTAGGAGCTCAGGTGTGCCAAGTAAGAACTTTGCACGTCGGAGGATTTCTGGTCGGCGACTGGCTTTGGAGGCCAGGTTGGAAATGTGGCTTTCACAGGAAAGATCCTGGCAGATAGTGAGACCCAGAAGCTTGAAAGAAACGACTTAATTCAGAGGATTGTTGAGAAAGTACATGGGGGGAGGGGGGGTCCAGATGGTCCTTTCGAAGAGACATAGTGAGAGTGTGAGATTTGTCAGGATTGAAAGACATGTTCCACACTTTGGACCAATTTGTGATTTTACCCAGATCTGCAGAGAGGGAAGAAGCTGCGGCTTGTCAGTGTGAGGGATGTCAGAGGGTGGACTCATCAGAAAAAAAAACCAATCCCGGAAGTTTACCGCCATTGCTGTGGAGTCTGTTACACCACCTTCTCTTACAGGTGTTATTGTTACGAATCTGGCAGCCATGAGCAGTCAACATTCAGGTCCCCATAGCTCAGTTATTTCGTTAAATAAATGTGGATAGATAGCTCCCTTCCCCCTATGTCTAATGGAAATTAAGTGTACGTGCGCTGCGAAGTTATTTTATAGATAGGATTTTTACCCCAACAACAACAACCCTCTGCTCGCGGCATTGTCCACACTCTTCATGCGCTCGCCGGCATGCGGGCGTGGGTGGAATTCCATGCCCCAGGCGGTGTGGATTTCGCAGCAAATATGGTCACGAAGCATTTCGCTCTGGCTTGGCCCCAAATATGGGCACGGAGCGCTTTGTTCTGGCTTCACCCCAAATAAGGGTATGTGTCATTTTCCGCCCAATGGGTGACGCGCGGACCAAAGCTGTGGCGGTCATTTTCAAGAAGGCGGACCCGCGACACGCCATCCACCAAATGGGAACAGGGACAGGGGAACGGACCACGCCCCAAAAAGGACGGAAAAAGATTTAGGATTGCGTCCCATCTGCTGGAGCACTCTTCTGTCTGGGTCTGTGGCTGACTGCATCCCGTGCATCCGAGGCGTCTCGTCTGGCGCATTACAACAAGCGGTCGACCATCTCATCATGGGAGATCACCTCGTCTCGCCTCCTCTGGGTTTCGCTGCCCTGGTCCGTTCTTTGGTGCCTGGTGCTCCGGAAAGGTGCAGTCGTCCAGCCGCGCAAACGCAGCCAGGTAGCCAGCCATGTTCTCTTCCCTCAGCTCGTCTTCCCTCCTGAGCTGAAGGGACAATAAAGACCTTGAGGTCCATCTCCTTCTGGGGTATTTGTGTGTGCGTGTGTGTGTCCGTGGGCCCCGTCTCTAAGTAGAATTGTTTAAGGAATTACTTCTACATTTGATTCCCTTCTTTATTCGGATAACTCTGCCCTTACGTGCTCCCCTCGTCCCCCGATTATTGTAAATAAATTTCCCTATTGTTGAATGTCCCAGCTCGTTCCCTGTCATTTATTTTATTGGCTTAGCACAGTGCGTGTTGAGGAATAGCGAGGCAATAAATTGTTCATTTGGACCGACGGGCCTCAGTAACCATCCGCTCGGTTTACACACGGTTTGGGTACGGTAACGGCTCGTTCCGCTAGAGGTCCGTTGAGGGTGTGAATTCCCCGGTAGCTTTGCTGTGTGGGTAATTAGGTATATTGAAGTTTGGCAATTAACCATACCCCACGCGGTCGAATTATTGTCGATTCATGGTCCTGTAAGGGACCAGTGCCTTTCAGACTTATCCGAGGGTCACGACCTAAATTCCGGTGTGTTCGGTGGAGCCGACTCTACTGCTCCCTCTCGCGGTCGTGCTCACCACCGATACCCGGCCCTGTAACATTATAACGTCCTTAAAAACACTAAGTTTCCTTTTTTGATGATTTTGAATTTCTTTCAATGAAATAAAAGGTTTTCAGTGAAAAATTGAGTTTTCTTTGATAATGGAAGATAAAATTATACTGGAAAGGTTGTGTGTATGTGAGTGTGAGTGTGAGTGTCTATGTGTATGTGTGTATGTTATTGTGTGTTTAATTAATTTACATAAGGGTTAAAACATAATAATAACAGAAAAACATGTAGACTACCATGGCTGGATGTGAGTGAGTACACCACCTGCATGTGATAGATACATAGTCACCTGATCTCCAAAGGGGTCACGTGGGTTTATAAAGAAAGAAAACACTACATTTTATTTTAATAATTCGAATTAGGGTACAATAATAATAATAATAATAATAATAATGTGGAACGTTGTTGACGATTATAGCTCGTTGTGTATGGCATTAAAACTGTGCTGGGTAATATTATACATGAAGCACATCCATTTGTGCACAGGTGGAACTTACCTTCCATGATCCGCACCTGCAGTCGGACCGATCATCGTTGGAGGTCATGTGAATCATGATCATGCTCTCCCTCTCTCCCTCCCTCTCCCTCCCTCCCTCTCCCTCTCTCGCCTTGAATAAAGCGATTCCTCGTGGACATGATCCTCCTTAAAACAGATGGTGTAGATAATGTGATCCAGGAACGAACCATGATGCCGACATCGCGGCCTTCCTTGTCCACTGCGCCGATTCCGAACCATGCTCGCCCCCTGTCGTTATTAAGGAGGGTAACACCATCCATTCATTCAACCATCCATTCATCCATACATCCATACATACATCCATACATACATCCATCCATACATCCAACCAACCATCCATCCATCCATACATCCATACATACATCCATACATCCATCCATACATACATCCAACCAACCATCCATCCATCCATACATCCATCCATCCATCCATCCATCGATACATACATCCATCCATCCATACATCAATCCATACATCCATCCATCCATCCATCGATACATCCATCCATACATCCATCCATCCATCCATCCATCCATCCATCCATCCATATATACATCCATCCATCCATACATCCATCCCACAATCGAGGTTAAACGGACTTCAACAAGGTTAGCCATTTGTTTTAGATATTTTCGACAAGTTGTTTATTTAACAAACGTCTCCTTGCAGCGTCATAGGGAGTGATGATCGAGTGACGGTGGATGAGTGGATGTGGATTAATGAGGTTAAATGAGTGGATGTGGATTAATGAGGTTAAATGAATGGATGTGGATTAATGAGGTTAAATGAGTGGAGGTGGATGAGTGAGGGTAAATGAGTGGAGGTGGGTGAGTGAGAATAAATGAGTGAGGATAAATGAGTGGAGGTGGATAAGTGAGGGTAAATGAGTGGAGGTGGGTGAGTGAGGGTAAATGAGTGAAGGTGGGTGAGTGAGGGTAAATGAGTGGAGGTGGATGAGTGAGGGTAAATGAGTGGAGGTGGGTGAGTGAGGGTAAATGAGTGGAGGTGGGTGAGTGAGGGTAAATGAGTGGAGGTGGATGACTGAGGATAAAGGAGTGGAGGTGGGTGAGTGAGTGTAAATGAGTGGAGGTGGGTGAGTGAGGGTAAATGAGTGGAGGTGGATGAGTGAGGATAAATGAGTGGAGGTGGGTGAGTGAGTGTAAATGAGTGGAGGTGGGTGAGTGAGGGTAAATGAGTGGAGGTGGGTGAGTGAGGGTAAATGAGTGAAGGTGCGTGAGGGTAAATGAGTGGAGGTGGATGAATGAGGGTAAATGAGTGGAGGTGGATGAGTGAGGGTAAATGAGTGGAGGTGGGTGAGTGAGGGTAAATGAGTGGAGGTGGGTGAGTGAGGGTAAATGAGTGGAGGTGGATGAGTGAGGATAAATGAGTGGAGGTGGGTGAGTGAGTGTAAATGAGTGGAGGTGGGTGAGTGAGGGTAAATGAGTGGAGGTGGATGAGTGAGGATAAATGAGTGGAGGTGAGTGAGTGAGTGTAAATGAGTGGAGGTGGGTGAGTGAGGGTAAATGAGTGGAGGTGGATGAGTGAGGATAAATGAGTGGAAGGTGGAGGAGTGAAGGTGAATGAGTGAGGGTAAATGAGTGGAGGTGGAGGAATGTTGATGAATGAGTGATGGTGAATGAGTGGAGGTGGAGGAATGTTGATGAATGAGTGATGGTGAATGAGTGGAGGTGGAGGAGTATAGATGAATGAGTGGAGGTGGAGGAGTGTTGATGAATGAGTGATGGTGAATCAGTGGAGGTGGATGAGTAGAGATGAAATCCCACATTCGCGTGGTTACTTATTGTGGACCATCGGATGACACGAGGTCAAACCTTCCAACCCACATGGTTATCATCAGGAATTTGTCAAAAATAAATTTGTTCGATCTCTGTGTCTCTTTCAGCATGGAAAGATCAAGAGAAGTACGGGAACAAATGGTGAATGGACCTTAGGGGAAACCCATCCCCCCTCTCTCCAGGATGTGGTTGCAAACGTCAATCATCGACGAACTCTGCTCCAGCCAATGGGAGCTCGAGGTGAAGATGATGAGCCGACCAATGGGCGTTCGGATTAACCATGACGTCATTACGGTTGAACCAATCAGCGTCGACCTTATTGAGACCTGCGTATAAAGCACACGCCTTCACTTCCTTCTTCACTTGCTGCGGTTTTTACCCTGAGGAGTGCAGCAAGAAAAGCTTCGGTCACTACTATGTCGTGTTTGTTTGTATCCATATTAAAGTTCTGTCATACCAAACATCTGTTTATATTTATTGTTACGGCTGTGGAAATTCGCAGAACACCATAAAGGTCCTTCGTTAGTTGTGCCGATAAGTCCGTGTTCAGTTAGATTTCCCCACCGTTGTTTAATGGGTATTATTCGTGTCACAGGGCTGTGATCCTTTGAGATAGCCGTTTTTCTTTACTATCGTTATTTTGGACCAACCACATTTCAACCACCAACCACAATAACCATGATCAACACCTACCACGATCGCCTCAAACCACAACAACCACAATCACCTCAAACCACAACAACCACGATTGCCTCAAACCACAACCACACTTCAACCACCAACCACAACAACCACGATCAACACCAACCACGATCGCCTTAAACCACAACAACCACGATCAACACCAACCACGATCGCCTCAAACCACAACAACCACAATCGCCTCAAACCACAACATCCACGATCACCTAACCACCTTCCCTGCTACACCAACTGCCGATCCCCTTCTCCACACACCAAACCACAACCCTCTCCGCTCATGTAAACCGTCTCTACGAAGCGAAGGAAACCAGGGGAGTTCCGATGGTGCGCGGATTTTCCCGCCTGATTCTCCCGCTTTGTTATTCCCGCCTGTTTTCCCGCGCTTTGGTGTGGGGGAAGTGCGATTCCAGCCAGGGGTCAAAGGTCATGTGAAGGAGGGGCCTCATTTTGGGGGAATGAATCTCCCTGGACCTGTGCCAAGAAATGATTCTCTCGGCCCCCGCGAGGCGAGCGGGGAGGGGGGCGAGAGGGCACGCCCCTTTTCTGGAAGCTTCCCACAGGAGCTGGAAGGGGGGCGGAGCGATAAACGGGGAGGAGCGAGGCGTTGGAACTGGGGGATATAAGGGTGCGCAGGACACCAGTTGGGGGCTGGGCTTGCTTTTTGTTGTCTTCGGGCTTGTTGTCGTCTTCGGGTTGGTGGTTGTCTTCGTGGTGGTTCACTGGTGGTCTTCTTCGTGTGCATTGGTGGTTTCGTCGAGGTGGTGCCTTCTCCTTGGGCGCGCCAAGTCGTGGGTGTTGTGTGCGGTGGTCCGGGTCGAGGCGCGAAGGAGGGGAGGCGCCGCTTTGCAGCTCTGCCGCGCAGCCTGCGCACCCGGGAGGAGAGCGCCGGAGAGAGCTCGCCCACCATTGCACCACAAGGGTGCAGGTAACCTGCAACGGTCTTGTGGGGTCCATTCGGTCAACCAGGCTCCACGCCATAAAGGTCTACGGACCCTGTCTGGCGCCCTCGTCTTTGAGGGTGGCCTTTTCCTTTCTTTTGAATGAATGTTGGTGGCGCCGTGTCCTGTAAGTAAAAACTGTTAAGTGACTAGATAATTGCTGATAGACGGTCGTAGTGCTTTCACCTTGCTCGTGTCTTTGTCCCCGTCCCGTGCATGATTCCTTTGGCTGTACATACGTGCATACGTGTTTCCATTGCTTTGCCTGTATACGTGCATACGTGTCAGGTCAGGTATGGGAGCATGTGCCAGAACAGCACGTCGCTGCGTCCACTTTCCGCCGGTACTCCAGGGGCCTCCGTCTGGCCATCCCCCAGGCAGATGCCAGGCCCATCCCCATCTCCTTGAGATGATGGTCAACCTGTTGCAACCATGAGGCACGTGGTCGACCCACTGGCCTCCTCCACTCATGAGACTCCCTCGCTGAGAGAATCTGGTGAGCAGGATCAGAGTCAGGAAAACGAGCCACATGTCCATACAGCCGCAACTGACGCTCACGGACTATGCAGGTAACAAATCTCATCCGAGTCTCTCTCAGCAACCGCTCGTTGGACACAAAATCCGACCAGCGATAGCCAAGGATTCTCCGAAGAGACCTGGTACCAAAGGAATTAAGTCTCCATCTCAGATCCTTGGTCAGAGTCCAAGTCTCGCACCCATAGAGCAAGACTGGAAGTACCAAGGACCTGAAGACTCGGACTTTCGTCCTCCCGCACAGGTACCGGCAGCGCCACACCCCATGATCCAGTGAATCCATGACTCCCCAGGCCCGACCCAGACGTCTATTGACCTCTGACTCGCAGCCAGCAGAGACATGAATATCACTGCCAAGGTAAGTTAATCTCTCCACGACCTCAACATCCTCACCACAAACAGACACAGACAGGACAGCAGCATCCAAGATGTCACCGAAAGCCTGGATCTTAGTTTTGACCCAAGAAACCCGTAATCCCAACGGCTCCGACCCCTCATTCAGCACCTCGAGGGCCCCCAAAAGGATGTCTAAAGTCTCCGCAAAGATGACTGCATCATCTGCAAAGTCAAGGTCCGAGATCTTGACATTCCCAAATGACGCACCGCAACTTGATCTCTCCGACATCCTCCCTAGAATCCAGTCCATACAAGTGCTGAAAAGTGTGGGGGCAAGTACACATCCCTGACGAACTCCAGTAACAACTGGAAATAAGTCAGAGATGGTACCACCACACTTCACAGCACTCTCAGTACCAGAGTAGAGTTCAGACATCAGATCGATCAGTTTTGGTGGCACCCCACGAAGACCAAGAATCCTCCAGAGGACATCCCGATTCACTGAATCGAACGCTTTACAGAGATCAACATAGGCTGCAAGCAGGCCCTGCCGAAACTCTCGTCTGCGTTCGGTGAGGACACGAAGTGCAAGGATACGGTCAATCGTTGACCTCTTTGGTGTAAAGCCTGACTGCTCTGGACGCTGGTGCTCAAGCAGATGGTGGCGAACCCTATCGAGAATTATCCGAGCAAAGACCTTGCCCGGCACTGAGAGCAGAGTCACCCCTCGGTAGTTGTTGTAGTCTTGGCGATCACCCTTCCCTTTCCAGAGAGGGACAACAAGGCCCCTCTTCCAGTCAGTTGGGATGATGCCTGTGTTCCAGGCAGAGCACAAAACTGCATGCAACGACACGAGTGCAGCATTTCCACCAGCCTTGAGAAGTTCGGCATGGATGCCACAGATCCCTGGAGCTTTGCCCCGTTTCAACTGGTTCACCGCAGCCCGTGTTTCCACAAGCGTAGGTGGACCACAGTTGATTCGAGGGTCAGCAACAGGGATTGTAACACCCTTGACGTCCAACTCGACAGTTGGGGGATCAGCCTGGAACAACCGCTCAAAGTAACCGGCCCAGCGGGCCTTCACTTCAGACTCCTCTGTCAAGAGCCTACCACTCTCTGCTCGAACTGTAGTGCTCCGAGGGATGGGCTTGGATGAACGTAATGCACAAATTCCCCTGTAAGCGGGACGAGAATCACCTGTCCACAGGTGATACTCTACCCCCTCACAGATTCCTCACACACAGGCCTCCTTGTCCACCCTCAGTGCACGTACAGTTTTACGCCTCAGCTCCCTGAACAGCTCAGCTCTGCCATTCAGCCTGGCCCTGCGACTCTGGTCAATGGTATCCAGTGTCCCTTGAGAGACAAAATTCTTCTTTGCCCTGCGGTGAGCTCCAAGGCATCCACCGGCAACATCAAGGACGGTGGTCTTGAAGGCGCTCCACAACTCTTCAGGACCCCCCAAAGCACCCAGACCCCCCAAGTGTCCACTCAGCCTGTTCGCAAACTCCTCAGCTACTCTCTCATCCCTGAGCTTGGCAACATCCAGCCTCGGCTGGGATGGTACCATTCTCCAGGATTTAAGGTGCAGCTTTAGAGTTGCTACAACAAGCCTGTGGTCAGTATTGAGGAACTGAGCACTCCGGTAGACCCTGCAGTTCTGGATCATCCTCCAACGACCGTCAATGAGGACATGGTCAATCTCCTTTGCCACACCGCCAGCATTGGAATACCAAGTCCAGCGATGAGCTTGTGGGCGCTGAAACAATGAACCAGCCACCCTAAGTCCATGACTTCTTGGAAAGTCAAGGAACTTAGTGCTATTCTGGTTCATAGTTCCTGACCCATGGGGACCAACACACACCTCATAACCGTCCCTATCAGTTCCAGTCGATGCATTGAAATCCCCCAAGACTAGAAGTGTATCTCGTCTGGGGCACTGATCAACCACAGACTCGAGTGTGGCGTAGAATGCGTCCTTCACGGTGAGATCACTCGCCTCATTCGGAGCATAAACAGAGACCAGGGAAATGACACCTAAGGAGTGACGAATCCTTAATCTCATAATACGCTCGTTGACCGGTGTTACCTCAATTATCATTGGGGTCAGCTTATTGGACACAGCTACAGCAACTCCTTGGGTATGGTAACCATCAGAGCGACCAGACCAATAGTAGGTGTAACCACCCACCATTATCTCGCCGCAATCCGGTCTCCGAACCTCAGAGAGAGCTGCAATCCCGATGTCCAAACGCTTGAGCTCAGATGATAACAGAGACAGGTGATCATCCTCTCTTAGGGATAGGACATTCCAGGCACCCACCCGAAGGGACCGCCTCAGGTTAACCCAAGGAGACCGCCGTCTGGTGGACGACACCTCAGCATCACTCCGACACACTCTCCCGCAATCTGACCCAGGGATGTTACCCCGTGGTTTCCCTCCTATCAAAGATTGGGGGTCCCGAAGGCTTTGCCCCAATCCCGTCATCCGGTGAGCTGCCCTGCGAAGGGAAGCTGCACAGGAGGTACTCCCACGGAGTGGGTTTTCAGATTTTTTTGCATTTTTGCGTTTTGCGGAATGAAGCGTTTTACGGTGGCCGGAGTGCAAATCCTGCCACCAACCTCCTAATAAGAAGTGACCCAACTGCACGAGGACGTCTGCAGACACAGTTGGGCACTAGATATGGATGGCCGTTGGCTCACAAGGAGCTCCTCCGCCCTTTGACAGGTTTTGTTTTTAATCCTGCTGGGTGTCCATATCCAAACACCCTCCTCAGCAGAAACTTGGTGGGGGAGACGGTTTAGTCGCCGACAACCCGACCATGGAACAGGTTAGTACAGGTTTACATGGTACCTGTAGCAGGTCACAAATCGAACCTGACCTGACATACGTGTGTCCTATAATAAATGTGCTTGTGTGAATGTTACCCGTTCGTCGTGTCTTTTTCCCCTATTGGAACGCCATATTGCATCTCGGAATATTAGTTGGGTTTTATATACCCGTTAAATAGAATCGGATCCGGCGAGGTCGGGCGATAATACCCACTCGGTTATCACTGCAGAACGCAACGGACCGCTTGAGCGGTTCGTGTCCAAGCCGACCTGCACCGAGGTACGGTCTCCCGGTAGGCTACCCGCGCAGGTACTTAGGTATATCGAGATTCGGCGATTGACCCTATTTTGCGCGGGTAAAAAATTGGCTAGGCCGTGGTGGGGTTGAAGACCCACCTGTGACAGGGTTCCGGCGTTGTTCCGGAAGGTCATGACTGAATTGTCCTTCCGGTGGGTGACGCGGCTGCTATTAGGGAAACGCGGTCGATCGCACGCTGGCGGGCGCCAATTCGTAACAATATACACGAAAATCAAAGCATGGTTGGTGAGGCGGTGAAGCCCTGTTATTTATGCCTATTCATCACGGACTGTTTGATTGTTCGTTGCACACCACACAAACGTCTATAAATTATGTACTATTGGAATGTTCCGTTCACAGTGAAGGTGTGACAATATGTCGAAAGACCCTGAAAACCTCAAAGACCCAAATACCCCCAAGACCAAGACCCCCAAACACCCCCAAGCCCACAAATACCTCCTAACACCCCAAATACCCAAAAGACGCTTTAGAGCCCTTAGACGTCAACACCATTAAGACCCTTTACACCCTTCAGACAGATTAGACAGCTTAGACCCTTGACCACTTTGACCTTCTTGGATCACAAATGAAATTTCAAATAAACATTATATCACCAATATTACAAATAAATTTGTAGAAAAGAAATGTTTGTATTATGATTGGTGCAAATCATGCCAACACAGCAAATTTGTGACGTCAATCTCTGCAATGACGTGTGGGAGAGGCGAACGAAGCAAGCCGAACCACACTAGTATACCTATATAAAAACGAAAAGCACGTTCCATGAAGCCATGAAGACTAAATGCCTATTCATCACGTCCTGTTTGAACATAAGATAACAACTACACAAACGTCTATTAATTACGTACTAATGGAATGTACCTTTCATGGTGAAGCCTTGTGACCATATGTCTATTAATTACGTACTAATGGAATGTACCTTTCATTGTGAAGCCTTGTGACCATATGTCTATTAATTACGTACTAATGGAATGGACCTTTCACTTCATGGTGAAGCCTTGTGACCATATGTCTATTAATTACGTACTAATGGAATGTACCTTTCATGGTGAAGCCTTGTGACCATATGTCTATTAATTACGTACTAATGGAATGTACCTTTCACTTCATGGTGAAGCCTTGTGACCATATGTCTATTAATTATGCACTGTTTGAACTTCAGTTGCAGACTAATGGAATGTACCTTTCACTTCACGGTGAAGCCGTGTGACCATATATCTATTAATTACGCACTGTTTGAACATCAGTTGCAGACTACACGATCGTCTATTAATTACGTACTATTGGAATGTACCTTTCAACCCTTTCGACTGCTAAGACTCCTTTGACCGTTGAAGATCCTTTCAGACCAAAAAAACAGAGATACCCCAAAAGTACGCAAAGACCCAGAAGATCCTCGAAGACCCTGGGCACACAAAAGACCCTGGACACCAAAAGACCCAAAACACCCTTTAAGACCCATTAAGCCCTTTTTTACAAATACAATGTCAAGGCTCGTATAAGAGCTAACGCACAGAATTTATAACAAGGAGAGCAGGAGACAGGAAGGAGGGGAGAGGGAAGCACAAAACAGTGTGGAATAGACAGATGAGGAGATCTGTGGAAGGGAGAGGGATGAGACGGAGAACACGGGGTGTTCAAGATGGACACCACAGGGACTTTCAGGAAGGAAAGCAGGGAATTTGAAGGAGGTGGGTTTGGGGTGGATTAACGGGGGTAGAAAAGATCGAGGATTTGGATGGGGGACAATGAGAGGTGGTGGTGAACAGCTGTTTTGACGACCTGGAGCAGTGTTTCTCAAGGTAAAGCATGGCAATATTTTGGTGGGGCATGAGGATTCAGAATTAATGAATCAATATATGATCGCTTTCATAGCTTTGCCTTTTAAATACATATGTAGTATATATTGTAGTGCCTCCAATCAGGTTGGGGCGTACGATTTTTTTGAAAATCAAAGTGGGGCGTGGGACAAAGAGGGTTGAGAAACACTGACCTGGAGGGAGGAGTGGGATTGAAGAGTGTGTGGGAGTTTGTTCCAGAGGCAGGAAAAAAAGAGGAATGAAAGAATGAATGTGAGCAGTGATTCCTGATTTTGGCAGTTTCACGAGAAGGGGTTTTTTGGTGGACCTTGAGCACCATGTGGAAATATGGGCAGGACAGAGAGCAAACAGAGCAAATGGGGGGGGGGTGGGGGTGAGAGCGGTGAGGAGACGGTAGAAGACAAAAAGACCACCGACCTGCCTGCGGTGAGAGAGTGAGAGACCCAAAGACTCAGCCTCATCGTGGGAGATACCAATGATCCTAAATGCCTTGGTTTCCACAGCATGAAGCCCAGAAAGATGTGAGGTGAGAGCATCAGCCCCAAAGGGAGAGCAGTACTCCATCAGGCTGCAGATGAAAGCTTTGTATGTGGTTAGAAGGTGTGCCAAGGACTTTGCACGACGGAGGATTCCCAGTCGGCGACTGGCTTTGGAAGGTCAGGTCAGGTATGGGAGCATGTGCCAGAACAGCACGTCGCTGCGTCCACTTTCCGCCAGTACTCCAGGGGCCTCCGTCTGGCCATCCCCCAGGCAGATGCCAGGCCCATCCCCATCTCCTTGAGATGATGGTCAACCTGTTGCAACCATGAGGCACGTGGTCGACCCACTGGCCTCCTCCACTCATGAGACTCCCTCGCTGAGAGAATCTGGTGAGCAGGATCAGAGTCACGAAAACGAGCCACATGTCAATACAGCCGCAACTGACGCTCACGGACTATGCAGGTAACAAATCTCATCCGAGTCTCTCTCAGCAACCGCTTGTTGGACACAAAATCCGACCAGCGATAGCCAAGGATTCTCCGAAGAGACCTGGTACCAAAGGAATTAAGTCTCCGTCTCAGATCCTTGGTCAGAGTCCAAGTCTCGCACCCATAGAGCAAGACTGGAAGTACCAAGGACCTGAAGACTCGGACTTTCGTCCTCCCGCACAGGTACCGGCAGCGCCACACCCCATGATCCAGTGAATCCATGACTCCCCAGGCCCGACCCAGACGTCTATTGACCTCTGACTCGCAGCCAGCAGAGACATGAATATCACTGCCAAGGTAAGTGAATCTCTCCACGACCTCAACATCCTCACCACAAACAGACACAGACAGGACAGCAGCATCCAAGATGTCACCGAAAGCCTGGATCTTAGTTTTGACCCAAGAAACCCGTAATCCCAACGGCTCTGACTCCTCATTCAGCACCTCGAGGGCCCCCAAGAGGATGTCTAAAGTCTCCGCAAAGATGACTGCATCATCTGCAAAGTCAAGGTCCGAGATCTTGACATTCCCAAATGACGCACCGCAACTTGATCTCTCTGACATCCTCCCTAGAATCCAGTCCATACAAGTGCTGAAAAGTGTGGGGGCAAGTACACATCCCTGACGAACTCCAGTAACAACTGGAAATAAGTCAGAGATGGTACCACCACACTTCACAGCACTCTCAGTACCAGAGTAGAGTTCAGACATCAGATCGATCAGTTTTGGTGGCACCCCACGAAGACCAAGAATCCTCCAGAGGACATCCCGATTCACTGAATCGAACGCTTTACAGAGATCAACATAGGCTGCAAGCAGGCCCTGCCGAAACTCTCGTCTGCGTTCGGTGAGGACACGAAGTGCAAGGATACGGTCAATCGTTGACCTCTTTGGTGTAAAGCCTGACTGCTCTGGACGCTGGTGCTCAAGCAGATGGTGGCGAACCCTATCAAGAATTATCCGAGCAAAGACCTTGCCCGGCACTGAGAGCAGCGTCACCCCTCGGTAGTTGTTGCAGTCTTGGCGATCACCCTTCCCTTTCCAGAGAGGGACAACAAGGCCCCTCTTCCAGTCAGTTGGGATGATGCCTGTGTTCCAGGCAGAGCACAAAACTGCATGCAACGACACGAGTGCAGCATTTCCACCAGCCTTGAGAAGTTCGGCATGGATGCCACAGATCCCTGGAGCTTTGCCCCGTTTCAACTGGTTCACCGCAGCCCGTGTTTCCACAAGCGTAGGTGGACCACAGTTGATTCGAGGGTCAGCAACAGGGATTGTAACACCCTTGACGTTCCACTCGACAGTTGGGGGATCAGCCTGGTACAACCGCTCAAAGTAACCGGCCCAGCGGGCTTTCACTTCAGACTCCTCTGTCAAGAGCCTACCACTCTCTGCTCGAACTGTAGTGCTCCGAGGGATGGGCTTGGATGAACGTAATGCGCGAATTCCCCTGTAAGCGGGACGAGAATCACCTGTCCACAGGTGATGCTCTACCCCCTCACAGATTCCTCGCACATAGGCCTCCTTGTCCACCCTCAGTGCACGTACAGTTTTACGCCTCAGCTCCCTGAACAGCTCAGCTCTGCCATTCAGCCTGGCCCTGCGACTCTGGTCAATGGTATCCAGTGTCCCTTGAGAGACAAAATTCTTCTTTGCCCTGCGGTGAGCTCCAAGGCATCCACCGGCAACATCAAGGATGGTGGTCTTGAAGGCGCTCCACAACTCTTCAGGACCCCCCAAAGCACCCAAACCCCCCAAGTGTCCACTCAGCCTGTTCGCAAACTCCTCAGCTACTCTCTCATCCCTGAGCTTGGCAACATCCAGCCTCGGCTGGGATGGTACCATTCTCCAGGATTTAAGGTGCAGCTTTAGAGTTGCTACAACAAGCCTGTGGTCAGTATTGAGGAACTGAGCACTCCGGTAGACCCTGCAGTTCTGGATCATCCTCCAACGACCGTCAATGAGGACATGGTCAATCTCCTTTGCCACACCGCCAGCGTTGGAATACCAAGTCCAGCGATGAGCTTGTGGGCGCTGAAACCATGAACCAGCCACCCTAAGTCCATGACTTCTTGCAAAGTCAAGGAACTTAGTGCCATTCTGGTTCATAGTTCCTGACCCATGGGGACCAACACACACCTCATAACCGTCCCTATCAGTTCCAGTCGATGCATTGAAATCCCCCAAGACTAGAAGTGTATCTCGTCTGGGGCACTGATCAACCACAGACTCGAGTGTGGCGTAGAATGCATCCTTCACGGTGAGATCACTCGCCTCAGTCGGAGCATAAACAGAGACCAGGGAAATGACACCTAAGGAGTGACGAATCCTTAATCTCATAATACGCTCGTTGACCGGTGTTACCTCAATTATCATTGGGGTCAGCTTATTGGACACAGCTACAGCAACTCCTTGGGTATGGTAACCATCAGAGCGACCAGACCAATAGTAGGTGTAACCACCCACCATTATCTCGCCGCAATCCGGTCTCCGAACCTCAGAGAGAGCTGCAATCCCGATGTCCAAACGCTTGAGCTCAGATGATAACAGAGACAGGTGATCATCCTCTCTTAGGGATAGGACATTCCAGGCACCCACCCGAAGGGACCGCCTCAGGTTAACCCAAGGAGACCGCCGTCTGGTGGACGACACCTCAGCACCACTCCGATGCACTCTCCCGCAATCTGACCCAGGGATGTTACCCCGTGGTTTCCCTCCTATCATCAAAGATTGGGGGTCCCGAAGGCTTTGCCCAAATCCTGTCATCCGGTGAGCTGCCCTGCGAAGGGAAGCTGCACAGGAGGTACTCCCACGGAGCGGGTTTTCAGATTTTTCTGCGTTTTTGCGTTTTGCGGAATGAAGGGCTTTACGGTGGCCGGAGTGCAAATCCTGCCACCAACCTCCTAATAAGAAGTGACCCAACTGCAGGAGGACGTCCGCAGACACAGTTGGGCACTAGATATGGATGGCCGTTGGCTCACAAGGAGCTCCTCCGCCCTTTGACAGGTTTTGTTTTTAATCCTGTTGGGTGTCCATATCCAAACACCCTCCTCACCAGAAAACCTGGTGGGGGAGACGGTTTAGTCGCCGACAACCCGACCATGGAACAGGTTAGTACAGGTTTACATGGTACCTGTAGCAGGTCACAAATCGAACCTGACCTGACATAAAGGTCTGGCTTTGGAAGCCAGCTTGGAAATTTCGAGGCCAGCTTTAGACACTTACAGCCCTTCAAGTCCTTTTAGACCCCTTAGACCTTCATACCATTCAGATCCCTTGCACCATTAAGACAGATTTGACCCTTGTCCATTTTGAGCTTTCAACCACTTGGACCTTTTCACATTACAAATATTATATATATATATATATATATATATATATATATATATATATATATATATATATATATATATATATATAATGTATATAATCACCAATATTACAAAGATATTTGTAGAAAAGAAATGTTTGCATTATGATTGGTGTAAATCATGACAACACAGCAAATCTGTGACGTAAATCTCTGCAACGACGTGCGGAGAGGCGAGCGTAGCGAGCTGATCCACGCTCGTTGAAGGTATAAAATCAACTCCCGGTTCAATAAGATATTTTACTATTCTCGTTGAAATCGACAACTTTGTCAAACCATGCCCCAGCCTTAGATACTTGGCACGCCAGTGAAGCCCGTAGGCTTTGCAACATACCTCAAATCAAGGTCAGTGCAGACAAACATCCTCAGGAACGAGTGCGGCTAACTTGGACAGAATCCACAATCAAAGGTATCAATTTAACTAAAGGCCAAATTTAATTTGTAGGTCAACTGGAATGTAGTTCCGGGGAGCTTGTGGAATGGAGCGTCGTTTGTCCGTCAGGCCGTCCACAAATACTTGCAACTTCCCTGAAACTACATACACAATTTCAATGAAACTTGACCACAACCTTCATCACCAATGATGTACCAAAGATTGTTCACAGCATTAAAAAAAACATTGGGGTCTAAGGGGATCGATTGTGGGGGGCGGGGGGGTTCCCCCAAAATATGCATTTGTTTTCTTCTATGAAGAGACAGACAATTCTGATTAAACTTGACCACAACCTTCATCGCACGTGATGTACCAAAGTTTTTTCAAGCTTTATGAAACTGTGGGGTGGTAGGGGATTTTTCGGGGGGGAAGGGGGAATTGCCACCCAAAATAGGTATTTGCTATAACATTGGTTCATTGTTACATTTTCCTGTTTCCGTCCCATGTTGACTTCCTCCTCAGCATCATTATTCGACCAGGTGAGCGCCCAGGGGTATTGCCCCTATTTTTTTTAGATGTAATGTTTAGAAATAGACAACTCTGCTGAACTGTGCCCAAAGCCGTGAGCTCTTAGGTCTGCAGCAAGTGCTGTGAATGCTTTCCCGACACAATTTGAGGTATCCGTGGATACTGTACTACACACAGTCTGTGTGCATTCTTCACTTGTTCGGGTTAAAAGACAACTTTTGATCAAATTTCAAGTCTATCCGAGGGATATCGATAACGTGAGGTCGAAGAATGAATAATTTACATTAACGTTGATCCGCAAGTGGACTCAATGGCGCACAGATTGGTTACAATGGCCTCTCCCATCCTTTCAAGAACAGGTGAGGTTAATTACCTGGAATAATACAGTACGTGCAGGAATAAATGACGTCATAAAAATGTCCCTTACGGAACTGAAACAACAGCGAAAGACACGTTGATGTGGAGGCTTTAAAAAGAAAAGAAAAAAAAGAGATTGTCTGTCGGGTTATCCTTTATGGCAGAGAGCAAGCAAGCAGGATCTGTTGTCCGAGAGCAGATACAGTAATCTCTTTAACATGAACCTTGAGACAAATTTCTCAAAAATGATAGAAAATGAAAAGAATATAAAAATAATGAACGTAAAAGCACCTTTGCGGGGGGGGAAAAAATGGAGGACACATCTCATTCCACCAAGTTCCACCAGGGGTCACCACATCAACATTGAATGATCGGAATGTTGACAGCAAGGAAAGGCCTCTGACAATTCCCATTCAAGAATGTAATGGTGAGAGTCGTTACAGGAGCGACAAAGCTTGGTTGGTACGGTCGAACAATGAGATTTAGAACCCTAATGATGAGAAACAATAACAGGAACATTTGAATTTTGGAACAAAAATCGATTTGAAGCAAATGAAAGAAATTGCAAGATCACACAGGAAGGAAGGAAGGAAGTTCAAATTTTTGGGTGAGCAAGGTAAAGATGAAGCCGGAGCACATCAGCAAAGGACTTCTGTGACTCCTTGGGACTGACTCAATCTGTGAAATTTCCAACCAGGATTTCTCCCAATGGCAATTCCTCCCCTCTGGACTTGGTGGTGACTAACTCTCCCCCAAATGTCTCCTGCACTTCCTCTTCTCTAATGGGTTCACCTGATTATGTGCTTGTGAATTCATCCCATCGCATCTTGAATTATCCTACCGTTCTTCCCTTCCATGGTACACTGGAGTATCGGGTGAGGCAGGTGGCTTGAAACAACTTGCCTAATCTTCCTGGAAAGCAAACCAGACCGAAGGTAACTTCAAATCATACCACAAAGCCTGCAACAAGTGTGTGTCTACTCTCAAGTCAGAAGGCAAAATCTCTCCAACCTCAAGATTGAACTTTCAAATTTGTCTCTCTCCTCTCAAACCTGGTGACACCTTGTGAAGGTGTATGCATTCCTTCCATCCATTCCCTCTCTTCAAATGTCATCACAGCTGACTCTGCTTGTGAGAAGGCTGCATGCTTCAATCCTGTGTTTGCTTCAACATCTTGTGTCCCCAACTCCTCAGTGCCCATCCTTCCCAGTCGTATTCAACTACTCCTGGACCCTCTGTCTTTTGAACCTGAGAATGTGGAGAACTTTGTCAACCCTGGACTCCGACTGTACTACTGCACTGGACAGGATCAGCTCATGTGTCCTAATACCCTGCTCTGCTGGTCATGCACGTTCTCTGTCTGCCCTTTTTACCCTATCATTTGCGCTAGGTCATCTTCCATTTGCTTGGAAGTCAGAAAACATCATTGGACCACATAAAAAAAGGTGAAACAACAGATCCCCTCAACTACAGACCCATCAAATTACTTCCAATCATCAGCAATGTCATGGCGTGTCGCTGCATCCACTTTCTGCTGGGACACCAGAGGCCTCCATTTAGCCATCTCCCAGGCAGATGCCTGGCCCATCCCCATCTCCTTGAGATGCCAATCAACCTGCTGAAACCATGAGGCACGTGGTCGGCCCATTGGCCTCCTCCATTCACGAGGCTCCCTCGCAAAGAGGATCTGGTGAGCAGGATCAGCGTCAGGAAAACAAACCACATGTCCATTCAGCCACAGCTGACACTCATGGACTATACAAGTAACAAGTCATACCTGAGTCTCTCTCTCAGCAACCGCTCATTGGACACAAAGTCTGACCAGTGATAGCCAAGGATTCCCCAAAGAGACCTGGCACCAAAGGGGTTAAGTCTCCAGGTCAGATCCTTGGTCAGAGTCAAAGTCTCACATCCGTAGAACAAGACTGGAAACACCAATAACTTCAAGACTCAGACTATCCACCTCCTACACAGGTACCGACAGTGCCACATGCCATGATCCAATTAATCCATGACTCTCCAGGCCCAACTCAAATATCTATCAACTTCTGGCTCGTCATGCGGTCGAATATCGACCTCTGATATGCCACCATATCGATCGACATGCGGAGACACGAAAATCACTGCCTTGGTCAGTGAATATCTCCGTGACCTCAACATCCTCACCACAAACAAGAACAAACAAGATGGCAGCATCCAAGATGTCGATAAATGCCTGGATCTTAGTTTTGACCCAGGAAACCCGTAATCCCAGCGGCTCCGACTCGTCATGCAGTGCCTTGTGGGCACCCATAAGGTCAGGTCAGGTCAGGTATGGGAGCATGCGCCAGAGCAGCACATACAACAGCACGTACACCCCATAAGAATATCCACAGTCTCCACAAAGATGACTGCAACATCTGCGAAATCAAGGTCAGAGATCTTGACATTCCCAAACGATGCACCGCAGCTTGATCTCTCTGACATCCTCCCCAGAATCCAATTCTGACAAGCACTGAAAAGTGTGGGAGCCAGTGCACACCCCTGACAAACTTCAGTAACAACTGGAAATAAGTCAGAGATGGTACCACCACATCTCACATCACTCTCAGTACCAGAGTATAGTTCCGACATTAGATTGATCAGTTTTGGTGGCACCCCACGAAAACCAAGAATCCTCCATAGGGCATCCCTATTCATTGAATGGAATGCTTTTCAGAGATCAACATCGGCTGTGAGCAGCCCCTGATGAAACTCTCATCTGCGTTTCGTGAGGATCCGAAGGGCAAGGATACGGTCAATCATTGACCTTTTTGGTGTAAACCCTGACTGCTCTGGCCGCTGATGCTCAAGCAGATGGTGGTGAACCCCATCAAGAATTATCCGAGAAAAGATCTTACCCGGCACTGAGAGCAGCGTCACCCCTCGGTAGTTGTTGCAGTCTTGGTGATAACCCTTCCCCATACCCAGAGAGCAACAACAAGGCCCCTGTTCCAGTCAGTTGGGATGATGCCTGTGTTCCAGGCAGAGCACATAATTGCATGCAACAATATCAGTACAGCATGTCCTCCAGCCTTGAGAAGTTCAGCATGGATGCCACAGATCCCAAGAGCTTTACTCCATTTCAACCGGTTCACCACAGCCTGTGTTTCCGCAAACGAAGGTGAATCACAGTTGATTGGAGAGTCAGCAATTGGGATTGTAACACCCATGACATCCAACTCAACAGCTGGTGGATCAACCTGGTGCAGCCGCTCAAAGTAACCGGCCCAGCGGCCCTTCACATCGGACTCCTCTGTCAAGAGCCCACCACCCTCTACTCCAAGTGCAGTACACCAAGGGACGGGCTTGGAGGAACACAATGCACAAATTCCTCTGTAAGCAGTCTGAGAATCACTTGACCACAGGTGACGCTCTACCCTCTCACAGATTCCCCACACATATGCCTCCTTGTACACCCTCGGTGTACGTACAGTTTTATGCCTCAGCTCCCTGAACAGCTCAGCTCTGCCATTAAGCCAGGCCCTGTGACTCTGGTCAATGGTATCCAATGTCCCTTGAGAGACAAAATTATTTTTCACCCGACGGTGAGTTCCAGGACATCCACCGGCAACATCAAGGATGGTGGGCTTGAAGGCACTCCACAACTCTTCAGGATTTCCCAAAGCACCCACACCCCCCAAATCCCCACTCAGACCGTTTGCAAACTCTTCAGATACCAACTCATCCCTGAGCTTGCCAACATCCAGCCGAGGCTGGGATGGTACCATTCTCCCAGATTTAAGCTGCAACTTTCGTTTTTTGTATGCAGTCAAGGCTCATGGAAGAGCTGGAACACCAACTGGATGAGGATGCACCAACAAAAGGAATAGCAGGAAGAGAATAGGGAAAGAGCAGAGTGAAGGAGAAAATAGACGGAGACAGACAACAAGGGATAAGTGGGTGGGGTTGAGAGGTAACAGAGAATGCAACGTGTGGATAAGATGGATGCAGAAGCAAACTTTTGGGTGAGAGTGGGGGTGGCGGGGGGGGGCTTAACTGGTGTCGAAAAGATGATGGTTTTGGACTGGGAATGATCTGAGATGGTAAACAGCTGTCTTGAAGACATGGAGGATAGAATGACATTGAAGAGGATGTGGAAGTTGGTTGCACAGGCAGAATAGAAAAAAAAGTGGAAGAACATTTCGTTCTTTGAAAGATCAAAGCGACTCATAACATTCAAGTCATATTTCTCTCCCCTATCGGCTGGCACCGATGCATGATATCCGTCTTGTGAAGATTCAGGGGAATATAAAGCTCTCAATATCATTGGCATCTCATGCAATGAGGCCAAAGAACAAAGCCTGTTGCTCTCACATCACAGGTAGGTTGCTCACCTCTGTTTTTCTTCCTCTACATCTTCCACAGTCCAAATCCCTCTGTCCTCTCAACGTTCTGACAACCACCCTCCCCCCCCCCCAACCATGATCCCACTCTATGGTTGCACATGTTCTTCCAGTAACCCTCATATTGTTCAATTCACAAAATCCAGGCTTTCAACCCACCTCCACTCTTTCTCCCATTTGTCAAAGTGCCTTCCTAAGTTGATCATTCCCACTCTTCCCTCCACAGCATGAAACTGGCAGTACACCCCAACCCTTGTCATCCTCCATTCCTACCAACAATCCTTTGTACCCCCATTCCCCGTGCCTAACCAAACACTCGTTTTGCAGTTTCTTGAATTCCAACTCATCCTCCTATCTTTCCCCATTCTTTCTTGCATCTGAATGTTGTCCCATTGCGTTCTTTGCCTTTTTTTCTCTCTCGGTCATTTCATTCTTCCTTCAACCTTGATTTTATAGACAACTAGAAGGGCACTCGGTAGAGCGCATACCTCCGCACTGCAATGCCTGATCCACGGGAACATATCGGTCCCAATACATTTTTGAGATATCATGCTGTATATCGGTTTAGCCCGAACTCTTAATGGTGAAGAATCACTTTAAAAATTTTAGTAGTCGGATCCGGATCCGGGTCTTCACCAAAATCTAATCAGTTCGTCCTTGTCACCGAACGTATCCACAAAATTTCATCCGGATCACAACTTTTTGAGATATCCTGCACATAGACGAACAAACAAACAAACAAGAAGACATCGTGCAGAGCACGACACTTGCAAAATCCATAAAACATATTTGATCTCAAAAATAATTGGTGGTTCAATTCAGTGAACAAATATGCAACACCTCGTCAAATTTCAAGTGAATCAGATGAAAATTGACAATTTTAGAAATCCGGCCGATGTTGTTGACCTTTTGGTACATGTTGACCTTAAAAATAATTGGTGATTGAATTCAATGACCTGAAAAATAAATCCTCTTCAAATTTCAAGTGAATCGGATGAAAATTGAGGATTTTAGAAATCTCACCTAAGTTGTTAACCTTCAGCCTATGTTGACCTTTTGACCTCAAAAGCAATTGAGGTCTTCTTCCTTATGACAAACTCTACCATGTGGTGAAGTTTCGTGAAGATCGGTTTAAAGTTGTGACCTGGAGGTGATTGACAGACAAACAGACAGCCGAACAGACAGAAAGGGATGAAAACTGAACCTCCTTCACCTTCGGTGGTGGAGGTAAAAATAAGGTGGTCTATCTCATGATGTTGTTTTTGTTCATCGACATTGCATTTGTATTGAATGACAGTGCATTCGGCCTTCACGTCATGGTGTACGAGTGTTGCTTTGACAAACCTTATCATGGTTTGGCACAACCATGTACTTTGGTCTTCAGGCCGAAGTGCATGTGTGCAACTTTGCCCGCAACGTTTGAATCCTTTTATTTATTTATTTTTAGATCCAAAGGTGTTTCACAATCGAGAAGCAGTGCTGGACAACAATGGTGATGAAATAACCTTTTTGGGAGAAGTCCACATTGTAAAGTCTTCAGGAGATTGGTGTCTTCCAGGGTCGTCTCTTTCCAACCAATTTCCCGGGTAAATGGTTTCTCCGGCAGCTGGGATAGTGTTTCCCATTCTCCATCTACGAGTGTACGAGGTGCATTTGTCTTACGTACATCAGATCCAACTTGTAATGGAGGACCAATGGTGCTGGAGCTGCTCAGCGTGCAAAGGGATCGCTTCTTCGCATGCAGTCGATGGCTGGCTGCATTATTTTTCTGGAAGCACAGTTGTGCCGCTTATACAATGCCCTCCATTTCCAGGAAGCTGGAACTCATTTTGCTGACCCCAGAAGGATGACATGCTGAGTCAACCCACCTGTTGTGAATTCAACGGCTGGACAGGGACTCAACCTCACAGCCCTAAGATCTTAAGCCTGCCACCCTAAGTGCTAAAGCAGTATCAGGCTTGCTGAACCTTGGTGAACATTTCTTTATGAAGGCACCATGATTTCCAATATTAAATAATACTCTGGCCTAACCTCATGCCACAAGCAGCAGCTGATGCACATCAGCTTTGAAACTTGTGGGACACCCATACCGGATGATGTCCTTGGCTCTGATGGTGGTGATGGCATTGTTCGTCATGTGCTACGCGTGCGCACTTCCCCTCCAGTACAGCATACATAACCTGTGTGTGTTTCCTGTAGCAGAGTTACATCTTACCATCTCAAACCTGACAACACACCTCTCGACATTTTCATACACCCAATCAAGTACAATGTCTTCTTCTTCTTCTTTCGGCTGCTCACTTTCAGGGGTCGTCACAGCGGATCATCCGTATGATCCGCATGGTGATTTGGCACATGTTTTACGCCGGATGCCCTTCCTGACGCAACCCTGGTGGCCTCTTATGACACAGGGATATGGTACACCTATTTTAACCAGGGTATACACCAGCCCAGTATACAGGTACTCATTTCGCCGACCTCGGAAGGATGACAGGCTGAGTCAACCCCCTGGTGTATTAATTCAGTGGCCCAACGGGGCTTGAACTCAGGACCTTTTGGATCCCAAGCCGCTGCCCTAACCACTGCGCCAACACCACGCTCCAATCAAGTACAATGTATGGTATTATAATTTCAAAGCTAATTGTGCATAAATTATGACAACCTACCATGAGATTATTCCTTCTTCATATCGATCACACTTATATTTACATAAGTGGTTGCTTCATTCAGGTTCAATGGCTCCTCAAATGAAGGGTTGGTAATTGAGGCGAGTGCCAATAACATTAGATCGCAAATTATGGAGAGATAAGAAGAAGAAGAAAGAATCAGAGGAAGAAGAAGATTAAGTAAGTAGTCAGTGGTCGTGGAAGGTAGTAACTCGTGTACTACTGGGTCGGTAGTCGGTCCATAGAAGTTTGAAATGAAGATAAATTATTGAGATGTGCAGAATAAGTTATGTAGATTTATTGGATAGACCAAGGTGTGAGGGCTACCTCTATAATACGAACTATCTGCATTTGGTGCAGTGCAGGGCTGTGGATATTGCACATACATGATGGCCTAAAGAGCCTCTTCCTGAGGACATCGACAACCCACTGGCTTGTGTTAATGATTCACTCATTTTCAACTTTCTAGGAATTCGGTCCAGCTGTCGAACCAATCCTAGTCATCAAAACCATATTACATAAGTGGATTATTGCTGCAACACTGGTGAACTCATTTGGGTGTTTTAAATACAGAACTCAGAATAGCTTATGACACACAAACAAAAATCTCAGCATTTATTAACATCCACAAACATCTATCCATATTCAACAGAGATTGCCTGAGATTGTGTGTTTGGTGCGAAATTATATAACGTACATTATATTGTGTTCACACAAACATACATACTAATTATGTGTGTGTGTGTGTGTGTGTGTGTGTGTGTGTGTGTGTGTATATATATATATATATATATATATATATATATATATATATATATATATATATATATATATATATATATATATATATATATATATATATATATATATATATATATATATATATATATATATATATATATATATATATATATATATATATATATATATATATATATATATATATATATATATATATATATATATATATATATATATATATATATATATATATATATATATATATATATATATAAATATATATATAATATATATATATATATATATATATATATATATATATATATATATATATATATATATATATATATATATATATATATATATATATATATATATATATATATACTGTGGAGATACATAAATACACACATATGAATTATGTACATACATACAAATTATGTACATACATACATCGATACATACAAACTAACTATGTACAAACATACATACATACAAATTATGTACACACATAGGTACATACATACAAACTATGTACACACATACATAGATACATACATACGAATTATGTACATACATACATACAAATTATGTACATACATACATCGACACATACATACAAATTATGTGCACACATACATAGATACATACATACCAACTATGTACATACATCCATACAAATTATGTACATACATACATCGACACATACATACAAATTATGTGCACACATACATAGATACATACATACATACATACATCGACACATACATACAAATTATGTGCACACATACATAGATACATACATACTAATTATGTACATACATACATACATACATACTAACTATGTACATAAATACATACAAATTATGTACATACATACATACATACATACTAATTATGTACATACATACATACATACTAACTATGTACATAAATACATACAAATTATGTACATACATACATACGTACATACTATGTACATACATACATACAAATTATGTACATAGACAAATTGTGTACATACATACATAGACAAATTATCTACATACATACATACTATGTACATACATACAAATTACGTATATACATACATTCCAATTATGTACATACATACAATGTACATGCATACATACATACAAATTATGTACATACATACAAACAAATTATGTACATTACATACCTACAAATTATGTACATACATACATTCTAATTACTAGTACGTGCCCGTAAAAAAATATATATATTCAAACCGCGAGCAACAAACAACAACCACACAGGCCGTTTCTTCGCTCTCGCGTGCCCGTACGTGCGTGGCCCAGAAATTCGCATATTATTCGCAGTTACGATTATTCGCAATTTAGTTTTAATACCCAATTATTCAATTAGCGCCAACGTATTTTACCTTTTCGCAATGTCGTGGCAAGGAAAAACAAAAAGAGAAGAGAAGAGAGAGAAAAAAAAAATTACTTCCTGGTTCAGAGCATACCAGCACTCTGATGTTACCGAAATTTATGCACCGTCTAATTTGAAAACGATCATAACTTGGGGCATTGTGTTTATGTATAAATGCGCATAAGAAATCGAGAAATTATTAGAATACACGAAGTCATTATTATCCGGAAGCCCGTACGTTGAAACCCGTAATGGGGAATGCGGCTGAGCTTCCCTTCCCCATCGGCCACGCCCACGCAATAACGTGTCTTGTCATTGGTTTGGTAAATAAATGGCCATAACTTGGGAAGCACTTGTCCGATTAATATCAAACCTAGAAAAGGCACATCCTCAGGTCCCCAGCAATATATCTGGTAAGTTTCAATTAGATCGGACCAGTGGTTGTCGAGAAACAGCGGTCACAAACACACACACACACACACACACACACACACACACACACACACACACACACACACACACACACACACACACACACACACACACACACACACACACACTGCTGGAATTATAGATAGATGTACAAAAATTGTACATACATTCATTCATACAAATTATGTACAGACATACATTCTAATTATGTGCATACATGCATACTAATTATGTATATACACACTAATTATGTACATATATACTAATTATGTACATACACACTAATTATGTGCAGACATCTATACTAATGATGAGCATACATACGTACTAATTGTGTACAACATACATGCACACTACTTATGGACAACATACATATTTATTATGTCCATACTCTTCTTCTTCTTCTTTCGGCTGCTCCCGTTAGGGGTCGCCACAGCGGATCATCCGTATGATCCGCATAGTGATTTGGCACATGTTTTACGCCGGATGCCCTTCCTGACGCAACCCTGGTCGCCTCTTACGACACAGGGATATGGTACACCTATTTTAACCGAGGTATACACCGGCCCAGGAAACTGGTACTCATTTTGCCGACCTCGGAAGGATGACAGGCTGAGTCAACCCCCTGGTGTATTAATTCAGTGGCCCAATGGGGCTTGAACTCAGGACCTTTTGGATCCCAAGCCGCTGCTCTAACCACTGCGCCAACACCAGGCTTTATATGTCCATACATACATACAAATTATGTACATACATACATACATACATACAACTTATGTACATACATACATACTATTTACATACATACATACATATATACACACACATACATACATACATATGGTTACGGCCCGGGGTTCGAGGTTCGCCAGGAGAGGAAGCACTCGAGTTTCTCCCAAACACCCTTTCTTGAGGCCGGTGACCATAGATAACTCCGCAGTCAAACGGGCTGCAGTTCTTACACAGCCATAGCTGCTTGATCAGAAAACAAGCCTCTAAGGGTTACACTTTGATGTTTCCACGATATCATTCTATTGGCATGGCAACCTTTAACTAGATGCCACACCCTTGGCGACACACCTGGTGATTTTCTGCCGAGCGGAACAGATAGGTGCAGCAATAGCTTACAGAGCAAATCAGGTGGAGTACACCTTCCCGTCTGTCTATGCTTATACACTGTGTCAGATCAATGAAGCAAAGGACAACCGAGAGAGATTTGAAATAACCAACAATTGTATATTTACACACACACACACACACACACACACACACACACACACACACACACACACACACACACACACACACACACACACACACACACACACACACACACACACACACACACACGTAAAAGTGAGTATTTACAGGTAAAAGGCACAAAAGAGCAGATTTAACCATAACATGTCTTATACAATCTTATTTACACAAAAGACGCATACCCATCATTCAATCTGGTGAGAAGAAGAAAAGAAGAAAACAAGAAGAACTTGGGACGGAAAGAAAAGTACAGAATGCGGGGTCTACTCCTTCCCTCACCTCACACAGCCCAACGGAGCTGTGCCAGTCCAAATATACTGGGGGAGGGAGGAAAAAAAGCATGGAGAAGATGGGCAGTGGAGTGGCGATGCGGTGCCATTGGACATGCATCCGCATCTCTGCAACATCCAGACCCAGTAGTCAAGTACTCTCCGGCATACAAGATACGTGAACTGCAAGCAGCTCTGCTTCTGCTCTGCCAATGGGACCAGCAGCTCCTCACAAACCAAGCTGTGTTCTTCCTGCGCTACTCTGACTGATGAGCTCTTTCCTTCTCCTCTCACACTCTGCACACCTGTCTGCTCATCTCTGGACAAGCTTTCAGGACACGGACAAGGACCAGCTCTGCGCTCTTTTCTCCTCACAGGACATCGCTTTCTCTCCCTTCTCGTCTTGAGCGAGCCTCACTCTTATTGGTGCACATACGATGTGGACATGTCCATGACACAGCTTGTGGAAAATTCCACTGTTCCTGAGGGAACTTCAACACCGCCCTCACCTCTCCTTTCAAGCACGAAAGCCACAGAAGGTGCCCTCTAAGCCCTCCCTGCACACTAAACGGCCTTTGAACAGTGCACCACTGTGCCATGGATGCGAGTTGCGCCGCACTTTATTAGGTATGAGAAAAGCATTGCACTTCGTGCTATAGACATGCATGTGAGAAGGGACAAAGTCTGATGTGGTGAAGGTGATCCGATCAGCCCTCAAGGATTAATGACCACAGACGGACTGCGGGAAGACCAACGGGCTGCGGGGTTAAATGTAAGACTGATGGGGTGAAGGAGGGGTTTTTGAATTGAGGTTTGGTGAAGGGGATTATTTTGGGATTGAGAAAGGCAGAGGGAGGATTGTTTCAACAGTCAACACGTGTTGTTGCAATTCAATAGTCAAAGTGGGGATTGTTATCTCCACTCATGGCTCGCAGACTTCCTCTCCTGTCGCAGCCAGCGTGTGGCCCTTGAGGGAGTTCTCTCATCCCCTCTTCCTGTCCTGGCTGGAGTTCATCAAGGCAGCGTTCTAGGCCCTGTTCTTTTTCTGGTTTTCATCAATGATCTCTCCGACTCTGAAAAATCCTCTTTATCTCTTTGCTGATGACTCCACCCTCTGCCGTACCATCTGTCATCCCTCAGATCGGCAAGCAGCAGCTTCTTTGCACTCTGCAGATCTGGATAAAAATCACAAACTGGTCCAACACGTGGAACATGTCTTTCAATCCAGACAAATCTCACACTCTCACGATGTCTCTCCAAAAGGACTGTTTGGAATCCACCCCCCCCCCCTCCCCACCCCATCTACTTTCTCAACAATCCTCTTGAAGAAGTCCTCTCATTAAAGCTTCGGGTCTCACGATCTGCCATGATCTTTCCTGGGAAAGCCACATTTCCAACCTGGCCTCCAAAGCCAGTCGCCAACTGGGAATCCTCCGTCGTGCAAAGTCCTTCCTCGGCCCACCTGAGCTCCTGACCATATACAAAGCTTTCGTCCGCAGCCTGATGGAGTACTGCTCTCCCCTCTGGGCTGGTGCTCCTGCCTCTCACCTTTCTCGGCTTCACGCTGTGGAAACCAAGGCATTTCGGATCATTGGTACCTCCCACGATAAGTCTGAGTCCTTGGGCCTCTCACTCTCTCACCGCAGACAGGTCGGTGGTCTTTCTGTCCTCTACTGTCTCCTCTGTGGTCTCCCCCCCCCCCGCTCTGTCTGATATATGTCCTCCCCATATTTGTGGCACAGATGTGTGTGTTTCCGTGTGTGTGTGTGTGTGTGTGTGTGTGTGTGTGTGTGTGTGTGTGTGTGTGTGTGTGTGTGTGTGTGTGTGTGTGTGTGTGTGTGTGTGTGTGTGTGGGGCGAGTGGTTTCCATGGGAGCATTCTGATGTGGAATGTGACACACCAAAATGATCGTCATGATCTCCTGAGTTGATTAGGCTAAATAACGACAAAGAACCCAGAAGAATTCCCATGTTCTAAACGCACGCCATGTTAAGGTGTATAGAACATCTTAATCGGTCCTTCCACAGCATGGCAGTCTAATTACAAAATAAATAACAAAAATAATGGTGACATTCATTGTAACAAATCACATATTAACTAATACTCGTAATATTAACAACAATAATAATAATAATAATAGTAGTAGTGGTATCATTTGACAATCATAATAATAATGAATGTATAAACTCCACCCTGACCCAACCACATGTGGACTTGGTAAAAGGAAAACCAATACTCCTGCAGTGCAGCAGGCAGATATGCAACAAGGCCTTGAAGATCAATAAAAATTTGGTCCAATACTTGTGGGGAGGGAGTGGGGTGGTTCATGAGGGGGGGGGTGGGGGAGGGAGTGCGGTGGTCCATGAGGGGGTGGGGAGGGAGTGCGGTGGTTCATGAGGGGGTGGGGTGGTTCATGATGGGGGTGGGGGTGGGGAGGGAGTGGGGTGGTTCATGAGAGGGGGAGGGAGTGTGGTGGTTCATGAGGGGGTAGTACATGAGGGGGTGGGGAGGGGGTGCGGTGGTTCGTGAGGAGGTGGGGAGGGAGTGGGGTGGTTCGTGGGGGGAGGTTCGTGAGGGGGAAGGGTGGGGAAGAAAGGGGGAAGGTTTGTGGGGAGAGAGTGGGGCAGTTAGTGAGGAAGGAGTAGTGTGGTTAGTGGGGTTGGAATGGGGAGGGAGTGAGGAAGGAGTGGGGAGGGAGTGAGGCAGGAGTGGGGAGGGAGTGAGGCAGTTAGTGAGAGAACAAGTGATCATGAGTAGGTAATGGCGAAGACATGAGATGGTGGTGAGCTGCAACTTTAAAGCAATGCAGAGAGAAGAGTTTGACTGAACAGACGGAGGAAAGCAATTGCACACATGAGAGAAAGGAAGTTGAGTGAAGATGAGCAGAAAGCCAATACTTTGAAGTATCTATATATTAATACTGAAGGACCAATTTTGTGCTCCTCCTCGCGGTCGCGTCACGTTTTTCTCGGTACTGTGACCTGGACTGAAAGAAACTTCGTACCTGTAAGAGTGCATCGCACATAGTGGCAATAGTCAACCTTCCAACTCTGAAGTATCTATATATTCATACTGAAGGACCAATTTTGTGCTTCTCCTCGCGGTCGCGTCATGTTTTTCTCGGTACTGTGACCTGGACTGAAAGAAACTTCGTACCTGTAAGAGTGCATCGCACATAGTGGCAATAGTCAACCTTCAACTCTGAAGTATCTATATATTAATACTGAAGGACAAATTTTGTGCTCTTCCTAGCAGTCACGTCACGTTTTTCTCGGTACTGTGACCTGAGAAGTTTTGACACGGTGTTTGTACGTCAAAGTAGACACGCGCACAAATCAGGAGACTTCTTAACAAGGAGTAGTGTACACCAAAAATGTCGTGTACAAGGACGTTTTGTAGGCCTCATTAGGTAAGGCCATGCAGTACATCGACTGGGATCCGGCTCTTACGAGAGCCGTCACTGGTTGTCATATTGGGCTCATGGAACGGAATCCGTCTGTGACGGGGTTTCGGCTAGTGATGTAAGGTTGCTGGATGTGTTCATCCTGGAAGGATTGAAGCAGGGTCAGGGAACTTAAAAGGCAATGGTGCAACATCAGGTGAGAGGCGATGGGTCACCCAGAAAGCACAGATATATATATATATCGACCTGTTAGTTTGACTTCAGTTGTGGGGAAGGTGATGGAGACATTAATTAAAGACCAGATGTGGAACCATTTAAATAAATACAAACTAATTAAAGGTAGTCAGCATGGGTTTACCAAAGGTAGTTCCTGTCGAACAAATATCTTGGAGTTCCATGAAGCAGTGTCTGATTGGGTGGATGAGGGAAAGGCAGTGGACATGGTATATCTAGACTTTAAGAAGGCATTTGATAAGGTACCACATCGGAGTTTGTTAGCCAAGGTGAGGGCTTGTGGAGTGGCTGGTCAGGTAGCTAATTGGATTGCAAACTGGTTTAGTGATAGGAAGTTTTTAGTGATGGCTGTGAGTGGGAGGATGTCTTGCTGGGAGGATGTAAGTAGTGGGGTACCTCAGGGATCAGTACTCGGACCATTACTATTCATTATTTACATCAACGATTTGGATAGTGGGGTAAAGGGTAAGCTTTCCAAATTTGCAGATGACACAAAGCTTGGAGGTAAGGTGGATAGCAGAGGGGGTGGTGATCAGATACAGGAAAGTATTGATACTTGTATTGATTGGGGAAAAAATTGGCAGATGTAATTTAACCTGAGCAAGTTGAAGGTGTTGGGGATGGGAAAGAACAATGAAAATAGATTACAGGATGTAAGGGGTAATTTTGAAGCGTGTCACACAGGAGAAGGATCTGGGGGTGGTAATAGATATGGGAGGTAAACTGGCAGCACAGTGCCAGGTAGCTATCAGTAAAGCGAATCGGGTTTTAGGTTGTATTCGGAGGGGGATCATTTATAAATCAAGAGGTGGTGTTTACATTGCACAGGAATTTAGTGAGGGTCACATCTAGAATATTGTGTGCAGTTTTGGTCACCACAACTCAGGAAGGACACAGATGCCATAGATCTGGGGGTTTAGCGCAGGACTACTGGATTGATTCCGGGCCAAGCTCGACTCAGCTATGAGGAGCGGTTGAAGGAGACAGGGCTTTAGTCACTAGAGAGGAGGTGGTTACGAGGAGATATGATAGAGATGTTGAAGATAATGAAAGGTAGAGATAAAATAAGTGCAGATGAATTATTCAACAGAGTAGACAGTGATAGAACCAGGGGCCATAGCCTGAGAGTAAGTAAGAGGAGAGCTAAGACGGTAGTAAGACAGGGGACTTTACTCAGAGAGTAGTTAATGCATGGAATGGTCTCCCTGGAAAGGTAGCAGCAGCAGAAACAGTTGATAAGTTTAAATTAGAATTAGATAGGTACCTGGAGGTTATGGAGATAGAGGGGTATGGGGATGTTGGCAGGACTTTGAGGTAGTTTGAGCATTGATGGGTGATTTTGTGCACGTGTACGGAGTGTTGTCAGTGGTGTCTTGTCAAGGGGTGTTGTGTGGTTGATGTGTTTTTCTCACTCAAGAACCATCTTCACTCACTCCACCACCCCCTCCCCCCCCCAACTAAACAAAAAAACATTTAGCGTTTTTCTTTTTCTATGGATTAGTGTGGTGTTGATGTGGTGCATACATGATGGGCAGAATGGCCTTCCTCCTGCATCTAATTTCCTTGTGTGTATCTCAAGTGAGGGAAGAATTGTAGGCCCTGCACCCCAGATTCTCAATGAGCAATGCCAACACTTTGCAGCGTTTTGGACTCTACAGCATCACAAAGCGAGAGGTGGGACGGATGGGGGAAGCAAACCATAAGAGAAACAATACGCGGTTCTGCTACAAATGAGAACTGTGTTTAAGTGTCGAGGAAAGACTTGGCTTGATTGAAAATACCGTCTGCGGCTGTCTTTGGTGGACAGCTTGGAAATATGGCCTGACCAAGAGGTCATAGTTAGCACTGAGGACAAGTGTGACAGACTTAACATTCCACAACGGTTTATCACAAATATTGATAGGAAGAGCGGCATGACGGGCCTTCCTGAGGGTCAAAGTTTACAAGTGAGACTTGAAGGGATTAAAGGTCATGTTCCAGATGGGAAGAAGCCCTGCCAGTCTGCAGTCGTGTTGAGGAACCAATTTGTGGATACGAGGTGATTGATACGCCCTGACCACCTTGATAATTTCACCTGCAAAATTTGAACACAAGATAAATATATAATTATACAAAAACTTCCCTCCAAAAAAGTCAGCATGGTGGAACAGGGTGCTGCAGGACACAAAATTATTCTGTCAGCGCAATACTGACTCTTATGTCTCCCTGATTCAGCACAGCTTACCTTCAAAGAAAATTCTTCAAATCCCATCGGCTTTAGAAATTGAATAGACATCCTGATGAACCCCTCAGGGAACTTGTCATTCACCTTACATAAACCCCAAAAGCACGGATTCACAACTCTTCCTTTGTCTTGTATTTTCCAGGCAGGCACATTGACATTACCCCCGTAATTGAGTGGTAGCTTTGAAGTAATCAGATCTTTGAGTTGGTACAGACAGGATCATCGTATGCATGCATGTCGATCTGAAAGGGTGGCGTCCACAGGTAGAATGAGAGCCGTTCCTGCGAGAGTTTGTGGTGTGAGCCCAACCTTGCTGGGGTGGAGTCGGCTGCGTACTGATGCCATGAGAACCACCCAGCAATGTACTTTGCACTGGCATGACTGCAACACCGTGCACACCTGTCCGTGCACGCAGTGAAACCAGTGGGCATGGCGAGACGCGCGTTCTGTACGTACAGCCATTGCCAACATCTCTCGCCATCCATTTTAGAGTTGCCTTTCGTTTGTCTCTGCTTGATGATTATTTATTAATTTGTGTATGCCACCATCCTCCAGATGCCACTGGGCTTGTGGGGTTATGTTTATTGTTGATCAGATCGTGTTCACTGTCAAGGGCTCCATTCGGAGTCTGTGCCATCATCGTCAGAGGAGTGGTGTTGTGGAATTTATTTGTGATTGTTGTGCTTTGCTTATGTATATTATTTGTATTTTTTATAATTAAAACCCTGTTTGTAATCGTTAGTGTGGAGGTACCCCTTTTTCTGGCAATAGGGCTGCTTGAGAACAATAATAACGGCAATTATTACGAGAGCAGGAAAAAAAAAATGCCCACACAAGCTCCGCTTTAAAATCAACCAATCAGATCAGTTATTCGGGCACACACCCCAGATGAAGAGGTTAAAAAAACCGATGGAACACACTCGGTGAAGTGTGGCTTCACAAACACAAACACACACACACACACCTCTTATAGTTACAGATAGTGTGATTAATCGAATGTTCTCACCAGAGTTTTATAAAAAGAGATTGTTGACAACACCAGGATGTTTGCATGATCTTTCAAAAGACTTATCTCGATGGAATAGTGGTGAGAGCATCTGTGAGGTCGGTCATTGGATTCTGACCTTGGCAAAGTCATACCGAAGGTGTGTGCCGACACTTGATAATCAACATTCAAAGAATAGAGTACGGATAATTCCCATGGATGGGGTCCATGTGGAGGAGGGAATTCCTCCTTAATTGCCATGCTGAGTGTGGAGAGAAAAGTGACGTCATAAAAGATGATGTGATGTCACTTCCCCCAAACTTAGCAACTGTGTTTGTCTGAAGTCAAGTGCCATGTTGGCTCGTGTATTTATTTGTCTGCATGTGTTTGTGTATGTGATTTGTGTTGCAGATCCTCCACAAGCCTCAGACACTGAAAAGAGCAAGGCACTTTTTTCTGTGAATAGTCAGTTATCATTCGTTTGTGGGGCTGGCAGGACAGCCTGGACAGCCGCTTCCTTTTCCTAACTTTGATTTTCTTTCCAAAATCGCTTGTGCTCTTCCTTTTCCTAACTTTGATCTTCATTCCAAAATTGCTCGTGCACTTCCTTTCCCTAATTTTGATCATCTTTCCAAAATTGCTCATGCTTTTCCTTTTCCTAATTTTGATCTTCATTCCAGAATCACTTGTACATTTCCATTTCCTAACTTTTATCTTCATTCCAGAATTACTTGTGCTCTTCCTTTTCCTAATTTCGATCTTCATTCCAGAATTGCTCATGCTCTTCATTTTCCTAACTTTGATCTTCATTCCAGAATCACTCATGCTCTTCCTTTTCCTAACATCGATCTTCATTCCAAAATCGCTCGCACTCTTCCTTTTCCCAATTTTGATCTTCATTCCAGGATCGCTCGTGCTCTTCATTTTCCTAACATAGATCTTCATTCCAGAATCGCTCGTGCTCATTTTCCTAACATCAATATTCATTCCAGACTCACTCGTGCTCTTCCTTTTCCTAACCTCGATCTTCATTTTAGAATCGCGAGTGCACTTCCGTTTCCTAACTTTGATCTTCATTCCAAAATTGCTCGTGCTCTTCCTTTTACGAATTTTGATCTTCATTCCAGAAATGTTCGTGCCTTTCCTTTTCCTAACTTTGATCTTCATTCCAGAATCGCTCGTGCCTTTCCTTTTCCTAACTTTGATCTTCATTCCAAAAATTGCTCATGCTCTTCCTTTGACCAATTTTGATCTTCATTCCAGAATCACTCGTGCTTTTACTTTTCCTAACTTTGATCTTCATTCCAGAATCACTCATGCTCTTCCTTTTCCTAACATCGACCTTCATTCCAGAATCGTTCGTGCTCTTCCTTTTCCTCACATCGATATTCATTCCAAAATCGCTCGTGCTCTTCCTTTTCCCAAGTTTGATCTTCATTCCAGAATCGCTCGTGCTCTTCATTTTCCTAACATCGATCTTGATTCCAGAATCGCTCGTGCTCTTCATTTTCCTAACATCGATCTTCATTCCAGAATCGCTCGTGCTCTTCATTTTCCTGACATCGATATTCATTCCAGAATCACTCGTGCTCTTCCTTTTCTGAACCTCGATCCTCATTCCAGAATCGCTCGTGCTCTTCCTTTTCCTAACCTTGATCTTCACTCGAGAATCGCTTATGCTCTTCCTTTTCAGAACTTCGATCTTCATTCCAGAATCGCTAGTGCTTTTCCTTTTCCTAATTTTGATCTTCATTCCAGAATTGATCGTGCTATTCCTTTTCCAAACTTCGATCTTCGTTCCAGAATCGCTCGTGCTCTTCCTTTTCCTAATTTTGATCTTCATTCCAGAATCGCTCGTGCCATTCCTTTTCCTAACTTCGATCTTCATTCCAGAATCGTTCGTGCTCTTCCTTTTCCTAACTTCGATCTTCATTCCAGAATCGCTCGTGCTCTTCCTTTTCCTAACTTCGATCTTCATTCCAGAATCACTCGTGCTCTTCCTTTTCCTAACTTCGATCTTTATTCCAGAATCACTCGTGCTCTTCCTTTTCCTAACTTCGATCTTTATTCCAGAATCGCTCGTGCCTTTCCTTTTCCTAACTTTGATCTTCATTCCAAAGTTACTCATGCTCTTCCTTTTCCGAATTTTAATCTTCTTTCCAGCATCGCTCGTGCTCTTCCTTTTCTGAACTTCGATCTTCATTCCAGAATCGCTCGTGCTTTTCCTTTTCCAAATTTTGATCTTCATTCGAGAATCACTTGTGCTCTTCCTTTTCCCAACTTCGATCTTCATTTCCGAAATGCTCGTGCTCTTCCATTTCCTAACTTTGATCTTCATCCGAGAAACGCTCGTGCTTTTCCTTTCCTCTGATCTTCATTCCAAAATTGCTCATCCTCTTCCTGTTCCTAATTTTGATCTTCTTTCCAGAATCGCTCGTGCTCTTCCTTTTCCTAACCTTTCTCTGCACTCCATAATTGCTTTGGCTCTTCCTTTCCTGAACTTTGATCTTCATACCAGAATTGCTCCTGCTCTTCCTTTTCCTAATTTTGATCTTCATTCCAGAATCGCTCGTGCCCTTCCTTTTCCTAATTTTGATATTCATTCCAGAATCGCTCTTGCTCTTCCTTTTCCCAACTTCGATCTTCATTCCAAAATTGCTCATCCTCTTCCTAATTTTGATCTTCTTCCAGAATCGCTCGTGCTCTTCCTTTTCCTAACCTTGATCTTCACTCGAGAATCGCTTATGCTCTTCCTTTTCAGAACTTCGATCTTCATTCCAGAATCGCTAGTGCTTTTCCTTTTCCTAATTTTGATCTTCATTCCAGAATTGATCGTGCTATTCCTTTTCCAAACTTCGATCTTCGTTCCAGAATCGCTCGTGCTCTTCCTTATCCTAATTTTGATCTTCACTCCCGATTTGCTCATGCTGTTCCTTTTCCTTTGATCTCCATTCCAGAATCGCTCGTGCTCTTTCTTTTCCCAACTTTGATCTTCATTCCAGAATTGCTTGTGATTTTCCTTTTCCTAACTTTGGTCTTCATTCCAAAATTGCTCCTGCTCTTCCTTTTCCTAATTTTGATCTTCATTCCAGAATCGCTTGTGCTCTTCCTTTTCCCAACTTCGATCTTCATTCCAAAATTGCCATTCCTCTTCCTAATTTTGATCTTCTTCCAGAATCGCTCGTGCTCTTCCTTTTCCTAACCTTGATCTTCACTCGAGAATCGCTTATGCTCTTCCTTTTCAGAACTTCGATCTTCATTCCAGAATCGCTAGTGCTTTTCCTTTTCCTAATTTTGATCTTCATTCCAGAATTGATCGTGCTATTCCTTTTCCAAACTTCGATCTTCGTTCCAGAATCGCTCGTGCTCTTCCTTTTCCTAACTTTGATCTTCACTCCCGATTCGCTCATGCTGTTCCTTTTCCTTTGATCTCCATTCCAGAATCGCTCGTGCTCTTTCTTTTCCCAACTTTGATCTTCATTCCAGAATTGCTTGTGATTTTCCTTTTCCTAACTTTGGTCTTCATTCCAAAATTGCTCCTGCTCTTCCTTTTCCTAATTTTTATCTTCATTCCAGAATCATTTGTGCTCTTCTTATTCCTAACTTTCACCTTCATTCCAGAATTGCTCGTACTCTTGCTTTTTCTAATTTTGATCTTCATTCGAAAATTGCTTATGCTCTTCATTTTTCGCATTTTGATCTTCATTCCAGAATCGCTCGTGCTTTTCCTTTTCCTACCTCTGATCTTCATTCCAGAATCACTCGTGCTCTTCCTTTTCAGAACTTTGATCTTCATTCCAGAATCCCTCGTGCTCTTCCTTTTCCTAATTTTGATGTTCATGCCATAATCGCTCGTGCCTTTCCTTTTCCTAACTTTGATCTTCATTCCAAAATTGCTCGTGCCTTTCCTTTTCCTAACTTTGATCTTCATTCCAAAATTGCTCGTGCTCTTCCTTTTACCAATTTTGATTTTCATTCCAGAATCACTCGTGCTCTTCCTTTTCCTAACTTTGATCTTCATTCCAGAATCGCTCGTGCTCTTCCTTTTCCTAACTTCGATCTTCATTCCAGAATCGCTCGTGCCTTTCCTTTTCCTAACTTTGAACTTCATTCCAGAATCGCTAGTGCTATGCCTTTTTCCTTCGTTTGAACTTCATTCCAGAATCACTCATGCTCTTCCTTTTCCTCACTTATTCATTCCAGATATTCATTCCAGAATCCATTTCTTCCGCATTCAGATTGTCTATAAACAAAAGCACTCTATTCATGGCATTTCCTACCAAGGTTTTGACATCAGAAACTCTGACAGCTTTCACTCCGAACTTCACCTGTTTTAAAATACCTTTTTCGAACAACACTTCTGCATGCTAATTGAACAGCACAGGTGAGAGACAGCAATCTGGTCACTTCTGACCACTCCTAGCTCTAACTCTCCATCAACTACCCTAACTCTTTATTCCATACACAAAAGGTTTAACAAGGACCCATTTATCCATTCCACATCAATATCTAGTACCTGCAGAAGTTTGATCCAGTCCACTATGTCAGTCGATGAAGCAAACGTACACCTCTTGATTGCGTTTCTAAACTCGTTGCACACAGAAATCTATTTCCCCTCTTGTTCCTCATTCTCCGTGAATGCCAAATCGATGTTCACCAAGATATTGTCCCACTTTTACGCTCAACCACCATGCGAGTAATCCGGTTTTATTGCCCGGTCACGATATTCAACAAAAACGCACTGTGCTGGTCTTTGTGGCAAGCACGACAGGATATTTATAGAACATCGAGCTATTTTTATCTCAAACACAGCAAACCATTGCTATTTTTATTACCAAGGTCAGTTATTGTTCACATCTTGAGTAAATCAATCTTTGTAAAAACAATTCTACATCATGAAGAATACCATTCACGCATGTGTGATGAGATCTTCCGCAAATGCAGTTTGTCCGAGAGAAGAGAGCAAAACACGATTCAAAAACGCCTGAATTATACATTAAAGTAATGGCTTCTGTAATCCAGTTTAACCCAGGTCCATGAGAACAGAGCTTCGATCAAAAATTAACCGACATGTAATAATAATAATAATAATAATAATAATAATAATAATAATAATAATAATGTTGTGTTGTTGTTCGTCTTTCAGCTGCTACGGTTAGGGGTCGCCACAGCGGATCATCCGTTATGATCCGCATACTGATTTGGCACAGGTTTTACGCCGGACGCCCTTCCTGACACAACCCTGGTCGCCTCTTATGACACAGGGATAAGGATTGGGTTTCGCCATGATTCCGGGCTGCTCTACACCCTCTCATAGCGCGGCCCAGCGCAGAGCTCCCGTCCTCAAGCGATCCTCCAACCCAAGCCTCCGAGTAGCCGGATTACAGGCGCATGCCACTACGCCCGGTATGATAATAATAATAATAATAATAATAATAATAATAATAATAATAATAATAATAATAATAATAGAAACAATGCTGGATTTCAAACTGCTCGGATTCCATGAAGCTGACCTTTCCCAAGTCTCTTCAGAGGCTTGGTGACTTGTACCTATCAATTACCGACAAAGAGCATCATTCACCTCGTCCAGCTCACCCCGGCAGCTCAAAGACAAGATTTTGACGCAGCCTTTGACCTTGCCGGGAGTAAAAGAATTACCAGTTTATCTTGAGCCTGGAAAAAAGTCTCAGTGCATTCTGTGTCGTAACCTCCGCAACATGCTCAGTCGGCAAGCCCTTGAGCCTGGCGATGTGCTCACACGAAATGATGAGGTTTCGAGGCTCATTGCGCACCTGCATGGCAGAGACAAACATTCATAACAATCTCTTTTCAACGACGAGGTAAAAATATTAAAATACATCTCATCCACGGTGAGAATTTAGCATGCGAGGTAGTGCTTGCCGCAATCGGAAAGAGGATCAAACTACCTCAGTGTGCACATACAGAAATTATATTTCCTAATTATTCATTGGACCGTCTGCCCGCGCAGGGGGAGACGGGGTTTTGCAATCGCTCCTGTCTGTCTGTCCAGGCCTAAACTTTTGGTCTTCGAATATGGAGAACAATAATTAATAATTGGGTCAAAATGTCAAATGGTAAAGGCACAACGCGTAGAAATAGGTCTTATCAGTTTGTCCGCTGCCGTGCTGCACGAGACGGCCGTGTTTTGTAATCGGTTGCGTGTTTCTTTATTTTCTTTACCATTTGAGCTTTTGTCGTCAATTTTTTCACAAACCTTTATTATGAGAAGATGGAGATCACTATTTAATCAAATTTAGATTTTGTTTTTTTGTTTTTTGTTTTTTTAGCCGTTGTTTTTTGTCAACTTTCATTCGAGTACAAAGCGGATGCCGATTGGCTTTGCATTTTGCTCCCGTCTGTGTGTGTGTCCACATCGGTATTTTTTCGCTTTAAAACTGTTTTTCTCTCTGCAACCGCTTGGCCGATCAATGCAAAACTGTAAGCATAGGAAGGACTGACTCCCCATGGAGAATATTTTATTGCGAACTCTCACATCATAAGTCACATGGTATGGCAGCAATATTGGATTAAAGGAAAAACAAAACAAAAAATGGACATCATTTTCTCCGAAACTGCTCAACGAAAAAAATTGAAACTTGGCAAATGTCATCAAATCCCAATGGGATATATAGGGTGATAACGATGACATCATCAATGAAGTGGTATTCCAGCCACGATTGGTTGAATTGAAATCCTCATCCAAAAATCTGAAGCTTCATATACCTGATCAATGACCTGATGTGAGTGAAGAATTAAATTGATGACGTTCATAACCCGTGCCAAGAAACTATGTGACATAATAGGGTGCATCGATGATACGCGTATATGGGCCACGATAGTAGCGTGTTCAGTTAAAGATGGTAATTTTGTTCAGAATGAACGCGCGGGGTGAGACTATGCGTTCTACGAGAGCCATTATAGTTAGGATAAAAATGTGAACAACATGGAAGGCAACATTACGCAGCTCGAAAGTCTGCACATCCGACTTGCATCATTTAGGTGATGAGAAACATCTTACATTCTGTGACACATTTACTTTACTATGCATGATGGAGGATTTGCTTATTTATCTAATTATTTGTTTTAACTCGCCATAACTTTCAAGAATCTTTCACAACTTCTGCAGACATTTCATAGTGCAGACACTGTTCAACAGCCACCCTTTGCTGGATACTGAGGTTTTGCAACATGAACTACACCAATCTGACAGCCGTCAATCACATCCCAGTTGCTTGAGCCGAGTCCTCGTGACATTCGTACCTGTTTCTCTGGTCCCAGGGCCGGGGCATCGGTTTCCAGAAGCAGATGCTCGAGTGGCAGTTGCTTGACCAACTTTTGCTTCTACAAAAGAGGAAGGACATTCACAGTGTAGAACAGTTCAATGTAACTCTGTTAAATGGAACATCCACCGACATATTTTAATTTAAATTGAAGGTATTAGCTGCTGATTCATGAGCCTTTCCTGCATAGTGGATAAATGTACATCATCTCTACAGAGAGGACACCATTAAATAAATTAAGAAAGTTTTTGTGCAGCAGCAGAGATGCTTGCATGCATTTATGACATCATTTCCACACAATCAAAAGGGAGATGGCTGCCTCTGAACAAAGTCTCGCACCTGCTCACTGCGAACCACAGATGGCGGGACCGAGAAGTAGTATCCGGCTCGTATTCCCTCCATGGCGACCGACACCCGCCCGTCAAAAGCATGGAGGAGGACATGATCCGCCCCTGTATCGTGCATCAGGAAAACGATGCAATTCCATATTTGGTCCCTATACAAGTACCCTCAGCAAAAAATGGTCTAAAGCTATATATATATATATATGTATGTATATGAAAAATATGGTGCGTGAAGCCATCTGTGAAGCTGTTGACCATTTGTCTATTAATTACATACTCTTAGAATGTGCCTTTTAAACCTTTCGACCCTTTAGACTGATGAGACCCGTGAGACCTTTGAAGACCCTTAGAAACCCCCAAGACCCCGAAAGATCTCTAAAGACCTCTAAGACCCTTAAGACCCCCAAAACCCAAAAGATCCCAAAGGGCCTGAAGATCCCTACCCTCCCCCCCCCCAAGACCCGTTTAGACCCTCAAAACCCTTTAATGGTCAACCAACATTTGCCTTGACAAGATCCGCAGTTTGCCCGTGAATATCCAGAATTTGCACGTGCACACTTTGGGCTGCACGCCAAATTGCCATGCACGAATGCACGTGTACCAAGTCATGAGACAGCACTACACGTGGTACTGAGCAAATTTCGACACAGAACAATTCGGTGAACCATCTCAGCTGTGAAAAAAACATTTTTATTGACGTCTAAACGTCGTAAACGTGATGCGACGCCTTTTCGAAAATGAACGTCGACATGCTATTGGCATCCAAAACGTTGTCGACGTCACGTCGACAGGATAACCATATCCGGTTGATGCACCTTAGGAATCAGCATGCGAATTATTTAAAGAAATCGTTAAATATCGACTTCTTAAGAGACATGGGGTTTGACCTCCCCACGTGGTGATTCCCATTCAAGACTGGCTCGTGACGTACTTCCGGAACATTCCCCGTGGAAATGAGAAATTTCTGTACATCAACACCTCATCTCGGCAGATCCTATATTACCCAAAGTAGCACATATTTTAGAGCAAATTGGATTTTTTTTTCTGCTTGTGTGGCGGTGCAGTCCATGCATGGGGGACGATCTGGGGGCACAGGAGCACCAGCTTTAGAAGGGACGGAGTCACATGAGAATAGCATTAAAAGGGTGGTGAAATAACATTAGCTTAGAAACACGTACACACACACACACACACACACACACACACACACACACACACACACACACACACACACACACACACACACACATTTTGAGACCAGGGAGGTCTCCGTTCCATCCTCCTAAACTCGCATAGGGAGATAACAACCAAAGAGAGCCCATTTATGTCAGCTACCGAGAGAGTAGGTGAAAGGGATGTGCAACAGGCTGACAGGTGAAACACCATGGTAGCAGCAGCTATACGAGTGAGTTGCGTGAACGAGACAGGACCAGTCTGGACCTGAGAGCTTGGGCTGTGCACACAAGACTACTGAGGTATGAAAGGCCATGCCATGGCAGCGCTGTGGGCACTGGCCATGCACCACCATGGTATAAGACATGGGGACTGAGAGAGAGCCAGCACCATCAAGGTGCGACGAGGGACCAGCCACACCCCAGATATGGTGGACCAGTGTGTATGTAGGACAGGACTGAGCACGAGTTATTGATGGACAGTGCAAGCAAGCGACGGCCACACTCTGAGTGTGAGCGAAGGAATCAAGCAGAATGGCCGAGAGGAAGCACCATCAAGGTTGTTACCATGGGACAAACAGTTGTGCAGAGTGGATGATGTGTGAATTCAAACGGAAGTTGGGGGACTCACACTGCCAGAAGCTGAGCAGGTCAGACAAACCAATAGCAGGCTTTTCAAAAGAAGGTGCAGCCTGTGCTTTTCAGCACGACCAACTGTGCTTTAAAGAGCAACACAGCAGAACAATCAGCTGAGGCAGATGCCCCCGAAGCACGTGCCCTAAAGAGCACTGAAGAGAGATGCACAAGCCTCAGAGAGTGAGATGTTCCACTCTTCCACTGAAAAGAGGTCTCATGTGAAAATATTGTATTATCTCCGTCACCGAAGGTGGATGGAAGTTATGCTTTTACCCTGTTTGTCTGTCTGGTTGTTTGTTTGTTTGTGAACAAGGATATTTGAAAAATTTATTGATGGATTTGGAATAAGCATGGTGGATGAGTTAGGTGACAAGAACACGTCGAATAAATATTAGTTCAAGTCCGAATCCAGATCTGGCCTATCAGTGGGAAACCAAACAAACTAATCAGCCTCGCGGAGGTCTGCAGTATGCACTCTACCGAGTCCCCGAGTCGTTAACAATAGTTCCAGATTATCATTTAATCATGTAGTCTTAGCTGCTGATGATGTCATCACCTACAAATCTTTAGATAAGGTCACCTCTCCGTCATTTACACAACTATGGCAAAAACTGACACATTGCCCCCCTCCCCCCCCCCAACCCCAATATCCCCTCTCCCCAAACGAATACTAATGCTCCATCATACACTTCCCTTCTCTCCAAACATTTCCATAACCTCCTATATCTCTCCTTCTGTTCCTTTTCTCACTTAAGTCCCCATTCCCAGCACTCACCCCGTCCCGTAACGTATGTAATAAAGAGACGGCCCTTTTTGGATTCTCACCTTGGTCCTTCAGGAGTTGAATTGTCGGCCTGCCTGCAGACCTAGAATGCACATTTCTGCCGGAGAGAAAAACAAGGATATTTCCAAATGACGTCCAATAATAAGTATTATATAACTAATACCATTGTACCCTACTTTGTGGTGCTGGGAAAACTCAAAAGTTAGAGTTGCGCATTGTGAAACGATGACTTAACTTCATACAACTCAATTTGCAGAGGAGCTTGTATGTAATTACATGTAAGACAAGAACGTTAGGAAACAGAGAACACTTCATGCAATTCTCAAAGTTATGAAGACACAATAGACAAATGAACAGAGCAATACGGGATTTGAACCTGGGGTTATAGATTCAGGAGTAAGGTGTTCAGATGGCAATGCCAAAGGTTTCAAGCCTGTCTTCCAGCCATGAGTGATAACCCGAAAGCGAACCATGGTGTAGCGGTACCAATCCTCTGGTACATCGTTCGTGTGACACGGCTCCAGCACTCGTGAACCAACATGTTTTGCAATGCTGGGATTTCCACAGCTGCTGGTGCCAAAGATGCTCGGTTTGGTTGGCACACACATTGGCACTGCTGCTGATGGCACACTTCCCCCCACTTCCCCCCATTGCTGCTCACTTCCCCCCATTGCTTTTCCCTTGCCTTCCTTTCCTTTCCCTCTCCACTTTCATCCCATGCTTGAAGAGTCATTGAATGCTCACACATTTCATTAGATTACTGAACCAATAAATGATAAAATAACAACAAAAAAATACAACAGCACTCGGTAGAGCGCATATACCTTTACCAGATTGAACAGTTTACATTTTCTATCCCACTGATTGGAAGGATCTGGATTTGGACCTGAAACCAAAATCGAATCCGCTTGGTGTCATCATCGACCGAACTCATCCACCTCGTTTTGTCATAACTCGTCCACAAGATTTATCACGCTCTATATTGTCTGTGTCCCCATCTCTCAATGATGAAGAATCACTTGGTATATTAAAAATTCCAGTGTCTGGATCCGAATCCGGATCTTCATCAAAATCGAATAATTTGTCCTTGTCGCACTCCCAACCTGTTCAGCAAATTTCAGACAGACAGACACACAGACAGACAGGGATGAAAACAACCTCTGTTCACCTTTGGTGGCAGAGGTAAAAAAAATAAACACAGGTTGACATGTCAGTATTCCCAAAAACAAAACCAGGTAGGTCTCTTTAGTGTTCCCATCTGAAATGTTCAACAGAACTCGTGTTATTGTCAAGTCCACCGATATGTGTCATATCTGTAGGATTTATGGACAAGCTCCTCCGTGAGCCGAAGATCAGTGTTAAAAATGAAAAAAAGCCAGAATAATAGCTTACATGAAACTTCAATATTCCTTTTTTAAATACTTTTATATCCTTCAAATCAAGGTGTGTCGGGGATGGTGCAATGTAAATGCGCTCCATGTAAAAGCCATTTGGATAAGGATAATCATTCTTCTCATAACCATCTGCTACGCAGTTGGAGCATGACGCAACAGCTTACTGGGATGATGCAAGAATGCAGTCACAGCCAGAATAAGAGCCAAAGGAACATTTCTCATGGTAAAAAAAAAATCAGGAACAGTAAGAGATAAACTTGAAAAGTATTTTTGATTTTGTTCCAAATAAGAGCCAGGGGAACATGACTGGGAGAGACACGAAAGAGGTCACAAGGAAGAATGTGGGAATCAAGAGTCAGGAGGGGTTTAGTGAAGAGGTTTGATGGGGGGAGGGGGAGGGAGGAGAGTGTGGGGGAGGGGGGAGGATAGAGCAGAAAAATGTATTTGAGAAAGGAAAGACATGGGGGATATTACCAAAGGAAGGAGGGTACGGAGAGTGCAAAGAGTGGAGAGAAAGGGAATGGAAATTGGGAGCAGGGAGAAGAGGAGGAGATTTGGGATATTGGGGAAGGTGGGGAGAAATATTCCCTAATTTTTGAATATCCAGCAAGTCATAATAAATAGACGACCCCAAACTTCAAAGCCTTCCAGATTTGTACGATCAACACGCACCTGTCGCTGTTCGGCATCCAATGAAAAACCTATCTGAAGATGCAGAAATAAAAACCAGCTGTTATGGGTACCTCTCCTCCAACCCCTCCAACTGCCAACACCTTACCCGATATCATACCAAGGCCTACTCGGACGACATTAAAAATGCAAACTCACACTGGGAGGTTCAACCTCTTTGCAAGCTCAAGTTGCTGGCACAACACATCTCTCTGCTGGTTCCTTTTCTCCTCCGAGTCAGCGACGTGTGGAGTGAAGTCGAGGCCCACCTGACAGCACCATATAACACACAAAATTATCCTGACGTTTCGCAATTGTTCATGGCTCCAAGGTCTGAATCATTATCTACCATTACTCGTCGACAGCCGTTGCAATGTGTTGCATATACGCAGGCCTCAAACTCTGGCCGATAAGCATACCAAAGGCATATTGAAACGCTTACCAGATTGGGGCCGTTTGTAAAGGCTCCAAATCAGCATTCGTCCAATAATTATGAATGCCATCCCCATCGAAATATAATGTGAGGAATTCACTGATGAGCCACAGGTGTGTGTGTGTGTGTATATATATATATATATATATATATATATATATATATATATATATATATATATATATATATATATATATATATATATATATATATATATATATATATATATATACACACATAAACACATTCAGACTTACAAGCACACATACATACATTACATACATACATACATACACGCACGCACGCCTGTTGCTGGCTTCATGGTTGGGGTGGTGGGCTTGGGACCCTAGGATCCTGAGTTCAAATCCCACTCAGCTGCTCAATTAATACAAGGTGGGGTTGACTCTGCCTGTCATCCTTCCGAGGTCAGCAAAATGAGTGCCAGCTTGCTGGGATCCTGCGGCGGAGTGGCGACCTGTCCAGGATTGTGCCCAATAGCCAAGGAGACTGCTTGGGTAGCACCAACGCTCTGCACTGAGTTATTATATATATATATATATATATATATATATATATGTATATATATATATATATATGTATATATATATATATATATGTATATATATATATATATATGTATGTATGTATGTATGTATGTATGTATGTATGTATGTATGTATGTGTATATGTGTGTATGTATATATATATATATATATATATATATATATATATATATATATATATATATATATATATATATATATATATATATATATATATATATATATATATATATATATATATATATATATATATATATATATATATATATATATATATATATATATATATATATATATATATATATATATATATATATATATATATATATATATATATATATATATATATATATATATATATATATATATATATATATATATATATATATACCGGGCGTAGTGGCGTGCGCCTGTAATCCGGCGACTTGGAGGCTTGGGTTGGAGGATCGCTTGAGGACGGAGCTCTGCACTGGGCAGGGTGTAGAGCAGCCCGGAATCATGGCGAAACCCAAATCCTGATCCCTGTGTCGCAAGAGGCGACCAGGGTTGCGTCGGGAAGGGCATCCGGCGTAAAACCTGTGCCAAATCAGTATGCGGATCATAACGGATGATCCGCTGTGGCGACCCCTAACGGGAGCAGCCGAAAGATGAACAACAACATATATTATATATATATATATATATATATATATATATATATATATATATATATATATATATATATATATATATATATATATATACATATATACACATATACATACACAAGGTGTGTTCAAAACGTATCCAACCTTAATTTTTCGTGCGTAAACAAATGAAGCTAGGGTAGCATGGTTTGGTGCACGTATGTGGGCGATCCTAATCCATATGCATGAATATTTTCCCGCCTGCAGAAGCTGTCAGTCGCCGACAGACCGCCGATGAGTGAGGAAGTGTAAGTGAGCGTCGTCGGATTTTGCGCCCAACTTGCGCCCAACTACTCATCCTGGGAATTCTTTCAAAGAAACTTGCTCTCCCTCATGCACAGATTTATCCCCTCTCGTGTTCAGTTGTCTTACCCTTCCTCCCGCCCTTGGTTTACTGAAGCTTGTGGCAAGGCAGTTGTCCTGAAACAACTTGCCTTTGCCTCATGGAAAGCAAACCCAACTGAGGGCAATCTCAGTTCTTTCCATAAAGCTCGGAACAAGTGTGTATCTACCCTCAGGAGAGCCAGAAAACAACATCTTTCTCATCTCAAGTCTGAACTCTCAAACCTCTCTCCCTCCTCAAAATCCTGGTGGCGTTTAATCAAATCTGTTTCTGGTGTATGTTCTCCCTCCTTCCCCTCCCTTACCTGAAATGGCCGCACTGCTGATTCCACACGTGATAAAGCTGAATGTCTAAATTCGGTGTTTGCAGCTAAATCTTGTGTCCTAAACCCATCACTATCTCTACCCACTTTGCCCAGTCGCACCCAACTGTCCATGGACTCTGTATCCTTTTCTCCTGACAAGGTGGAGAGCTTGCTTTCAAACCTCGAGTCAGATTCTGCAACCGGTCCAGACGGCATCAGCCCACGTGTCCTCAAAGCCTGCTCTTCTGCTCTTGCTCACCCTCTCTCTGTTCTATTCACCCTCTCATTTGCCCAAGGTCATCTGCCATCTGCTTGGAAATCTGCTAACATCACTGCCCTGCATAAAAAAGGTGCAAAAACAGATCCCTATAACTACAGACCAATCAGCCTTCTCCCAATCATCAGCAAGGTGATGGAATCCATCATCGCTTCAGACATGAAATCCTTCCTCTTCTCCAATGGCTTGATTTCCAATCATCAATTTGGTTTCAGACCAGGTCACTCTACCCTGGATATGCTGCTTCTGCTCTCCCATCAATGGATGGAGGTCCTCAATGCCAGACAGGAAATCCGAGCCGTATCCCTGGACATATCACGTGCTTTTGACACAGTCTGGCACCCTGCCCTACTCACCAAACTCTCTTCCCATGGTATTCAAGGCCATCTCCACTCATGGCTCGCAGACTTCCTCTCCTGTCGCAGTCAACGTGTGGCCCTAAATGGAGTTCTTTCATCCCCTCTTCCTGTGCAGGCTGGAGTTCCTCAAGGTAGCGTTCTGGGCCCTGTTCTTTTTCTGGTTTTCATCAATGATCTCTCGGACTCTCTGGAAAATCCTCTATTTCACTTTGCCGACGACTCCACCCTCTGCCGTACCATCTGTCATCCCTCAGACCGGCAAGCAGCAGCTTCTTCGCTCACTGCAGATCTGGATAAAATCACAAACTGGTCCAACACGTGGAACATGTCTTTCAATCCAGACAAATCTCACACTCTCACTATGTCTCTTCGAAAGGACCGTTTACAAAACCCCCCCATCCACTTTCTCAACAATCCTCTGGAAGAAGTCTTTTCTTTCAAGCTTCTCGGTCTCATTATCTGCCATGACCTTTCCTGGGAAAGTCACATTTCCAACCTCGCCTCAAAAGCCAGTCGCCGACTGGGAATCCTCCGTCGTGCTCAGTCCTTCCTCGGCCCTCTTGAGCTCCTGACCACTTACAAAGCTTTTGTCCGTAGCCTGATGGAGTACTGCTCTCCCCTCTGGGCTGGTGCTCCTGCCTCCCACCTTTCTCGGCTTCACGCTGTCGAAACCAGGGCATTTAAGATCATCGGCATCTCCCGCAATGAAGCTGAGTCTTTGGGCCTCTCACTCAATCACCGCAGGTTGGTCGGTGGTCTTTCTGTCTTCTACCGACTCCTCTCCAGCCTTGCCCCCCCTGCTCTCTCTGCGATTTGTCCCCACCACATTTCCACAGGGCGCTCAAGGTCCGCCAACAACCCCCTTCTGGTAAAACTACCAAAATCACGAATCACTGCTCATCTTCACTCTTTCATTCCTCTTTTTTCCCGCCTTTGGAATAAACTTCCTCACTCTATTCTTTCCCATTCTTCCCTCCAGGCTTTCAAAACAGCTGTTCACCGCCACCTCTTATCTTCCCCCATCCAAATCCTCGATCTTTTCTACCCCCGATAATCCACCCAAGCCCACTTCCTTCATTTCTCCTGCTTTCCTTCCTGAAAGTCCCTGAAATGTCCATCTTCTCTTCGCCATGTTCCCCGTCCCATCCCCATCCCTCTCCCTTCCACAGTTCAACTAATGTGTCTGTTCCCCACTGTTTTGTCCCTTCCACTCCCGCCCCTCTTGTCTCATGCCTCCTTGCTGTGAGTTGTGTGTTTGCTCTCATACGAGCCTCGACCAAGGTATACAAAAAAAAAAAAAAAAAAAAAAAAAACAACATTGTCAAATGCGCTGAAGGCCCGTCACAGGTAAGCGAGATGACATTAACTCCAATTTCGTGTAGCTTTAGTAAATACTGAGACACAACATTGGCCTGTTCTTTACCAGTCAAACCATTGATGAAGAAGTGGGTGACTGGAACTTTCCAATGATCATTTACCGCGACCAACATAATTATTAAAGCGTTTTTAGCAAGTTGCGCGGTATCGTCCAGATTACCTGCTCCAATGTCCACATGTCCTAGCACCTTGTCACCAGACATCTCTACTGATTCCATCAGTGACATTTCGTCCAACATTAGGGCACATAGCGTACTCCTATCCTCTTTAAATCTCGCCTCCAATGCGTCAAATACTACCTGGTTGAATCCCGGTGATCCGTCTATGGCACTGTACCAGGTTCGGATCGTTGAAGGACTAGGTAGAGCGAGATCGAATACCTCGCGTACATCGTCGTAGGCCTTCGCAGAATAGAAATTTAGCGTGAGGGCGAATGGCTTGATCACAGTATTGTATTCTTGCCTGGATTTCTTTCCGCTCGCCTGATTCTTTAATATTTGACTCATAACCAACCGCCAGTGGTACCCCATAAAATGTCGAATTCAGTATCTCGACACAATTTTCCGAAACCATCCCTTTGTTTTTTAGTTCTTCAACGACAGAGCTTAATTTCTCTACCTTTTTCTTCAATCTTCACGTTTTCTGCTGTGTAACCTTCAGTTTTTTTCCTCAGGTTCTCAATGGTCTCGGTTGCTGTACCCAGCTTCCGTTTCATTTTACTGGGACTCGGATCAGCGCAGTACGTGTGGTCTGCTGAAGTCGACGGCCTTGGTTGTGAATCTGGTGCAGCTGTGAATTTTGGCTCTGGGGCCAGGTGTCTGTCAACCGGTGGTTTCCGATGTATCGGATTCTGTGTAGAAAATAACATAATTAATATCGGATCGAAATTTCGAATTAACTGGTGAACAGAAAACTGATAATTCACGGAAATTTTTAGTGGTAAATTCAATACAGTGCGAACCGCTTGATAGAATCACAATTGGAGCACTCTGATTCAGGATTCCATTTATTTTAATTGCAAATACAGGATGTCCATGAAGTTTGAAAATTTGCGCTAAATTTGATTTCCGCGGGAATTTATTCATTTTATAAACATTTTGAATATGGATGAATTTATAAAATTAATGTGTTAGAATTAATTTTTTGGGCACGAATACAAAACGACCTGCATCGTCTGACACAGTCAGAATCGTACAGAAATTCATAGAAAAATCCTGGCAGCAAAGGAGGTCGTTTTTCCGGGTATTCGCACCCAAAATCAATTCTAAAACTTTTATAGATTCAAAACAATTTCATGTGTCAAATAAATATTTGTATTAAATAAAAATATATAATATTTGTATCAAATAAATATGTATTTTTTTAGTGGAGACCATTGTAATAAATCGTGTATACTAACCTTCTGGAGATGAGGTGGAAATTTGAAGACGCTTGGTATGACGCCTTGTTTAAGCCATTTCGGCTGGCCCGTACTGTCAAAGTCAGAGTTCAGGAAGTGTTCACTACAAAGTAATGTCAAACTGGGCGTTGATGTAAAGTGTTCCCTTCTCTGCGCCTGGCACCATTGTCTGCACAACTTTTCATCCCAAGTTAATCTGGAGAAAAAAGATCCGAATGACGTTTTCGATTATTGGCATTTGAAGGGATGGAAGGATGGGTACTACAATTGGCGTCAGTGGAGGTAGAATTCTGATATCAAGATAGATACGACCCCCCAACCCTAAGGCGCGTAGGAAGCAAAATGATTTTGGGGGTAACATCGGGTTAGGTGGACCGCGGAGCCAGGACCCTCGGAATAGGGAGGGACTGTGCCCCCAAATGGACAAATATTGTGAGCTACCCGCCCAACTATTTACACAGCCACGGCGGTCGATGGGGGGAATGAATCTCCGGAAAAAAAATTGAATTCTAGACGCCTGGAAAACTCATTTCCGGCGTATTCCTGGATAATATCGTTTTTTTACATTTTCTTTCAAATTATCGACTGTACTTTGCCATCATTTAGATTGTTATACTGGCGTTTAGCGTTTAAATTGTAACTTCTTAAAATAATACTCTAAAAATAGATTGACGATTGAAAGAGAAAAAAAAGCATCAATAATCGCATTCTTACCGATGAAAGGTGCACGTGGAGCTCTTCCCAGACTTATTATTGCATCCGAACGCCACGCACTGTGGCATTTTTACGTTTACCGGTTCAAAATACTGGCAAAATAGTTAAAAGTCTTAGTTCATCTACAGGTTTTTGGAATTGCGCGCGACTAGCGAGTGGCAATGCAACATGGCCGCTGAGCCATTTCCGGTGACTTCAGTTCTCACTGCTGCGAGTAGATGGCATTGCTGGTCCAGGTTATTATAAGAAGTCCGTGGTAAGGGTGGCAGCTTGGGATCCGAGAGTCCTGAGTTCAAGCCCCGTTCACTGCTGAATTAACACCAGGGGGTTGACTCAGCCTGTCATCCTTCCGAGGTCGGCGAAATGAGTACCAGTGTACTGGTCCCGGTGTATGCCCCGGTTAGAATAGGTGTACCACATCCCTGTGTGTCGTAAGAGGTGACCAGGGTTGGCGTCAGGAAGGGCATCCAGCCATAAAAACATTGCCTCAAGAAAAAGCCCAACCCCTGCACAGCAGGGAAAAATGGCTGTAAAAACGGTCATTTTTTTATAATTATATATATATATATATACATATACATATATATATATATATATATATATATACAGTACATATACATACATACATATATATATATATATGTATGTTAATGTACTGTATATATATATATATATATATATATATATATATATATATATATATATATATATATATATATATATATATATATATATATATATACATATATACATACACATACAGATGTACATATATATATATATATATATATATATATATATATATATATATATATATACATACATACACGTACATATATATATATATATATATATATATATATATATAGATATATACATACATGTACATATATATATATATATATATATATACATACATACATGTACATATATATATATATATATATATATATATATATATATATATATATATATATATATATATATACACAAACAACATATATACATATTGTTACGGTTGTGGAAATTCACAGAACACCATTCAGGTTCCCCGAAGATCAGTTATATCGATAAGTGTGTGTCCAGATTAGATTTCCCCACCGATGTATAACGGGAATTATTCATGTACCAGGCTATGAATCTTGAGGTAGTGTTATTCTTTTCTATCTTTATTTTAAACAATCATCTCCTCACCACCTTCTCCACAACCGCCAACATCTCCTCACCATCATCTCTACAACCACGCCACCTCCACCAAAATGCCAACAAACTCCACAACCACGCCACCTCCACCACAACACCACAAAGTCTACAACTACGGCATCTCTACAAACAAAAAAACAACTCAACAACTCCCGCCCCGATATTCTGGGACGAAAACAGGATTGACGGTTGGGGAGGGTCCCTCAGAACGGGTAAACAAAAATGATGGTTACAACAAGTATTCTCCGAAGAAAAACAACTCCATCACTCCTCGGATTTTTCCCCCGCGTGTCGAGAAGGGAGGGGGCGGACGCCCCGGACCCGATAAAAGGGCCGCGTTGGAACGCCGGGAGTAGAGTGGGTGAGGAGTCGAGTTGGTGAGTCCAGTCGAGTGGAGAGTTGGTGGAGTCAAGTGGAGTTCGGGTCTGGAGACCAGAGTCGGGAGACGAGAGTCAGAGTCGGGAGACGGCCGTGGAAAGTCGGGCGTGCTGCTAAGCCCTGGACCAACCAAGCAACCATTACAACAGCTGCCGCTTTGACAATAGAGACATACGGAGGGTCGCTGACCAAAAGACCCATCGAGTCGCCTCAAGGGCGAAAAAGATAACCTGCCCGGCCTCGCGGAGCTCCTTCGGTCATCCCAGCTCCGAGGAACATTAAAGGCTTACGAGCCCAGTTCTATCTTTCTTTTCTGGGGTTTTTGCATGGAAGTCTGTGGCGCCTTGTCCGTAAGCAGAATTGTTGTAAGTGCATGTACGTAATACATAGATATCGGCTGTAGGTTTTTGCTCGTGTCATGTCCCATCCACCCCCATTCATTGCATACGTGTGAAAATAAATGTCCCCATTGTTGAAATGTCACCTGCTCGTTGCGTCCTTTCCTGCAATTGACTGCCATAATTGCGTTCGGAATAAATAGCTGGCTGTATAATAGCCGATAAAACGTACATCTGGTCCGACGGGGCTTGGCGATATAAAACCGCTCGGCAATCGCAAACGGAACGAGCTGCTTAAAGCGACTCGTTTTCGTGCAGGCTCCGTTGAGGTGTAAATCCCCGGCATTTCTGTCTGCGCAAATAATTAGGTACATCAACAATTCGGCGATCGACCCTGCAGCGTGTGGACAGAAGAGTTGGCTGGCTTATGGTGTGGTTAACAACACCCATAGCTGGGTTTCGGCGTTGATCCGAAAAGCTGCGACTCGATTGCTCGTTCGGTAGGTGCGCACAGCCGCAATTTAGCTAAAGGCGGTCGCCCGCATGCTGGGCGGGCAGAAATCCACAACAATATATACATAAAAAACATACATATACACATATATACATATACATATTGTTACGGGCCGGGGGGGTTGTCGCCAACCGACGGCTCTGAACGGAGCCGCACGTCGAGACGGCCCGATCGATCGCCCGGGATATAGATTGCCGCCTGGATAAGTCCGAGTCGATGGGTCCTTGTACAAGAACCAAAATACGCCAATGGGCAGATCACGTGGGGTAGGGTCGATTGCCAATCCTCAATGTACCCAAATACTCACGTGATCCAACTAGCGGAATATTCCACCCTCGACGGAACTCGTACGGAACAAAGCAACGAGGCGAGCCTGTCCCGTGCGCGATTCCGAGCGGCTTAATCGCCGAGAACCGTCGGTCCAAATGTCCCCCTTTTATGACAAACCAACGGCTTTCTAACTCCCAACACACGAAATGCTCAGTCAATGAAAGAATCGACGCGACGAGCTGGAAACATTTAACAATTAGGGTATTTATTAATAATAATAGGGAACTTGGGAAGCACGTAAGAGCAGAACAAAACCGATTTTATGAAATGCGATGCAAACATTTACAGCACACAAAGCACTTAACAATTTCCTACATATTACACGGGCCCACGGACACACGTACGCACACACACCGAAGAAATGGTGGCAGAGGCCTTTAATAACGAGCTTCAGCTCAGAGGACAGGTGAGCTGAAACCCAGAGCCTATCTCGAACCTCTCCACCTTGTGTGGTCTTCAAGTTGTTTGGACCCGGGCTCCAGCGAGAGCGAGCTGGATCCAATCGCCGTGAGCCACGAATCCTCCCACGCTTCAACACGTGCTGGTGAGACGAGGCGCCGATGATTCCCGTCGATGCGTCGCTTCCCCGAGGAACCACCTCCAAGAAGAGGTCGATGAGTCGCACCAAGCCGGGAACCAAATGGAGAACAAAGAGCTCCACGAATCATGAAGAAGAAGAAGAAGAAGAAGCCACCATTCGCAGCTCGAGCCGAGCAACCGGCTCAACTTTCTTCCAAAACAAAGCAGCTCGAAGCAAAAAGCTCTCCCGAGCCAAGCAGAAGCCGAAGCTCACTGAACCACCAAAGCAAAAAGCTTCCAAAAAGCCTCCTCCCGAGCCAGGCCTCAGCCGAAGCTCACTGAGCCAGCCGAAGCAAAAAGCTTCCGAAGGCCTCAACCCTAACCCAAGCCAAACAGGACCCGAAGGTCTGCTGAACGACTATTCTTCCTCTTCGCAGAAGAGGGGGAGGGATGTCTCCATTGTTAGTTCCCTAACTATTAAATCGATCCGCAACGCATCTAATCGATTTCTGAACATTTAAACAATGAAAGGTGAGCTATCTAGGGAACAAGCACTTATCGACATAGCTGACTGAAGGAACCTGTATGTTGTGTGCAATCGAATTCCAAATTCATAACAATATATACATAAAAACATATACATATACATACAGATACAAAAAACATACATACATATATATATATATATATATATATACATATACACACACACACACACACACACACACACACACACACACACACACACACACACACACACACACACACACACACACATATATATATATATATATATATATATATATATATATATATATATATATATATATATATATATATATATATATATATATATATATATATATATATTGTTACGGTTGTGGAAATTCGCAAACCACCATTCAGGTCCCATAGGTGAGATATCTCTGTAAGTACATGTGTAGTTAGCCCAAACCCATTGTATAGAGGGAATTTATGTGATCCATCCGGGCTGCGACGTTTTGAGATAGCCGTTTTTCTGTTCTATCTTTATTTTGAACCAACCACGTCTCAACCGCCATCACACAACAACCACCAACCACAATGCCGCTTCACAACAACGCCAACAGCCACGATCTTTACCTTCACAACTCGCTCCCGCAAACATCGCATCACCGCCATTCCAAATGGCACCATGGCCATAAACCACCACCATAAACCCTTCACCACCTTCACCTCTCTCCTTCTGCGGCCATTCCCGCACCACCTGTGAGCACCGAGCGTCGGGCTGTCCTGGGCTCGTACAAGATGCGCGCCGAGCCACGAGTGCAAAATGCGGCCTTTCCGAGGAGAATTCGGATCAGGAATGCTACACGCCCACTTCTGATCCGTCCAATCAGCAAGCGCGGAGCGGTTTGGGCCGGCCTCCAGGCGCGTCTGTGAGGAATCGAGATATGCAAATTCTAGGATCAGGGGAGATTCACGCCCCTTTTTCTCTGTCCAATGGGCGAGCGTGGCTCCGCCCCCGAGCTCGTTCTGATCCGGAAATTTGCATATGGGTTCTCCTGCCGGCCGATAAAGCGCCGAGCACAAGGCGAATCTGGGCAGAGTCAGTTTTGGAAGAGCGGAGAGTGGCAGAAAAGGCAGAGTCAGTTTTGGAAGAGCGGAGTGGAGTCGGGAGGCGAGGGCGTCCCGGTGGTTTTCGGCAGTCGGCTGAGGAGAATTGGGGGAAGAGTCCGAGGAGCTCGGGTCCGAAGCAAGGAAGACGGCGGTCAGCGACGAGGTCGCTGTGGAATCGCTCGTCAGAGGACCCAAGCAAGCCAGCTATACTCTTTCCCCAGAGCATCAACAATTCCTCCCCCCCTTTTTCCCCCGCGCTGAGATCGTGCGAAAAGGGGGCCCCGTTCTCACCCCACTCCAAGCAGTGCCAATGAAACCCGCGAAGGAGCACGAAGTCGGGGCACCGCCGCGCTGCCACATTTGCAGCTCATCACAAAGACGCGGGTAGGACCCACCCAGTCTCGCGGACCTGACCGCTCTTTCAGGTCCCGCGCAAATATTGGCCCACAGGCCCCGTCTGGCCCCTTGTCTTTGAGGGTGGCCTTTTCTTTTGTTTCTGTGTAAACGTGTGTGTGTGGCGCCAGTCTGGTGAAGTGAAACTGTTAAGTGTTGCCGTGTGTCGGTCTTATTCGGTAGTATCTCTGCGTCATTGTTTCTTTTGTTACATTTCCTTTTTGTGCATAATTGTTTTAATTGTATATGTGTGCTCTCCGTGTGCCGTGGAATAAATGTGCATCATGTTGAACTGTTTTCCCGTTTCGCTTCGTCTTTTCTTTAATTGAATCTCCATCTTGCTTCACGTAAAGGGTTGGTAGTGGGCTTAATACGCCCGATAATTAATCGGAACCGTCGAGGCCGACAATAACACTGCTTGGTTATCCCGATAGTACGGAACGGATCGCTTAAGCGGCCCGTGTCCGGAGTCGACCTGCGGCGAGGTGCGATCGCCCGGTCTACCCTCCGCGTGGGTACTTAGGTAGGTCGAGTTTGGCGAACAACCCTATCCCACGTGGGTGGCCGATTGGCACGATCGTGGTGAGGCCGAAAGGCCCACCCGTGACTGGCTCCCGGCGTTAGTCCGAGAGGGTTATGACAGAATTGTCCGTCCGGTGGGCAACGTGCCGCGTTTCGAGTCACGTGGCTGTTCGCACGCCGGCAGGCGCGAATTCGCAACAATATATATATATATATATATATATATATATATATATATATATATATATATATATATATATATATATATATATATATATATATATATATATATATATATATATATATATATATATTTCTCCCATCAGGAGAAATAATGATAAAAATATATATATTTACAAAAACTTTCCATCATCAAACGATCCTTCTCCCAAATGAAAGCCACTTGTCGGAAACCAGGTCAAAACGGTGGAGACTACAACAAAACATTCCCATAATGCACCCACTTTGCAGAAGAAAAGTAAAACAAAAAACATAAAAATAAAGAGAGAGTTAAATATCAGAAAACAGCAATTTTTTTAAAATGACAGCAACATGCTCTTTGATTATACTTTTCCTTCAAAACGAATCAACAAGGGGAAGGCATATGACAAAGTTGTGATACCTCCCCGATAGCCAGAAGTTTGTGCTGGTTTTCTTCCATCACCACGAGGGCATCCTGCAGGTCCTGCAAGGCACGCATCGATCCACCGGCATGAGATATTTTTCTGTTTTTTTGTGGAAAGGAGCACAGATTGAAGAAGACTTGATCAAGCAACACCGTGTACTCTCTCGCCATCAATGGTGAGTGATTCTGATCAAGATCGGATTATTTAGACTTTGGTAAAACATCAGACTGGCTGAATGCGCATGCGCAGTCCAAACTCCGCCCCTCTCCCAACCAAAGTTGGCGTGACGTGCCACCGCTCGAGCCAATGTGAGATAAGTGGAGGGTATACGTCAAGTAACGTATGATGAGAGGTTGCTGAAGGAACCGTTATATCATATTTTTACACATTAATTTGATATGGAATTGAAAGATTATATTATGATGTTGATCTTCCACGTGTGAAAATAATGCTGCACCGCAAATGGGGAAATTGGCCCTGAGTTTCAGAAACATGTAAGGAACAAAAAAAGAAACTCACGCATATATATATATATATATATATATATATATATATATATATATATATATATATATATATATATATATATATATATATATATATATATATATATCCTATATATATATATATATATATATATATCCTATATATATATATATATATATATATATCCTATGATCCTGATTTCAAACACCACTCGGCTGTTGAATTAATACCAGGTGGGGTTAACTCTGCCTGTCAACCTTCCGAGGTCGACAAAATGAGTACCAGCTTGCTGATATCCTGCGTCGGAGTGTCAACTCGTCCAGGATTGTGTCCGATAGCCAAGGAGTCTGCTTTGGCAGCACCAACGCTCTGCACAGAGTATGGTCCCAATGAATGGATATAAATATGTATGTATGTATGTACAGTAATCCCCCGTTTATCGCGGGGGTTATGTTCCAAACCCCCCCCCCCGCGATAAGTGAAAATCTGCGAAGCAGTGACCATATGTTTATTTTATTATTTATATATATATATTTTAAAGCTTTATGACCCTCCCCACACTCTTATTAACCTTTCCCACACTCTCATTAACCTTTCCCATACTCTTATAAACACTTCCAATACTCTTAAACATACATTTTAACAACATATAAAATTCTAATGGGTACTTGCCATTGAAGATACTACAACTTGCGTGATGAAGATGATGATGCATTAGCTGTGCAGTTCTGATGACGATGAAGGTGATGACGATGATGAATGTACTGCACAGCCAGAAAGAGCATTGCAGCTCTTCTGAAGGCGCCACTGCATCAGGCGCTTCGTCAGGTGGTGTAGTATCTTCGCCCTCGTTTGGAATTTCAGTTTCTGCTGAAGGTGTAGGCGTAACTTGTCTCTTCTTGCGAGTGAGGAACATGGTTATGGGGAGTTGCTGGTGCTGTTTCTTCTTCTGTGCAAGAAGGTTTTTATAAACCGTCATGCCCCCCTCGATGGTATTTGCAAACTGCAACGAACGAAGCATGTGGGGGTCCCATTCTTGAGCCACTCGCTGAAGGTCTTTGGCCATTTTGACCATGGTTGCGAGCCATTCGAGTGTTAGGCCAACCTCCTCTTCTTCTTGAAACCCTGGTTCCTCTGGTTCCTCTTCCTCTTCCTCGCTTGCTGACTTCGTCATATCCGTGAGGTCTTCATCCGTCAACGGTCGTGAGTGGGCATCAATCAGCTCATTAACATCCTCATTAACAGCCGCTTAGGTTCAGTGCCAGATACCTTCGAAGGTGCAGAACGTTTGGGCGGCATTGTTGGGGTTGAAATAAATTTAAAACTTTCACGGATAATTCACACAAACACAACACCGCAGAGTAACACGACGAGTAGCGATCGCACGTGGATGTGAAATGGACAAGGCGGGATGCTGAATGCATGCTATGCACGGGAGATTCAGAGAATGATGCTAAGGTCGCCGAGCCAATCAGAACCCAGGATACAGAACACCATGCTCTGGTTGGTCGCCTCCCATCTATCAGCCAATAGCGTGCCATGTACGATCTCACGTGGGTAAACTAGCGCAAGGGGAAGCGGCCGCATCTGCGTTTTCCATACGCACGACTCTTTGTCTACTCTTCTGCTGTACACTATGTACAGTATTTTATTTCTTGTAATATTGTTACGAATTCTCGCCCGCCGGTGTGCGAACGACCGCGTTTAACCGAATCGCGGCCGCTTCGCCCACCGAACGTGCAATTCAGTCGCAACTTTCCGGAACAACGCCGAAAACCAGTCACGGGTGTGCTCCAAGCACACCACAACCTTGTCCGCACTGCACCCGCGCGCTACAGGGTCCGATCGCCAAATAATCGATTTACCTAATTATTCGCGCGGGTAGATTACCGAGAGATTGTACCTCAGCGAGGCCTGCTTGGACACGAGCCACTTAAGCAGCTCGCTCCGTTTTGGGATAACCGAGCGGGGTATTATCGTGAGGCCTCGCTGGACCCGATTCTATTATCGGCTATTAAAAAGCCCGCTATTATTCCGAAATGCAATACGGCAATTCAATGGAAGGAAAATGACGCAACGAACAGGTCAACATTCAAACAAGCACATTTATTCACACACATATGCAGTCAGGTATTCATGCAGTCACGTATACAAGCATGCACATATGCAATTATACAGCCAACAAAACAATGCAAAGGAACTACGACCGTTTATTTATTCTTTACACACTTATACACAGTTCTACTTCATGGACTCGGCGCCACAACTTTCATACAAAGAAAAGTAAGGAAAACCCCCTCAAAGACAAGGGGGTAGACTGGACCTTTCGGGGTCTTTATAAACCTGGGGCTTTGAGGACCGAAGGAGCTCCAAGAGGCTGCGCAGGTTACCTTCCTCGCTGGGGTGACCCACGACGTTCCTTCCCCATGGCAGCTTGCGTAACCGCGGCTCGGCCGCGGCCTGGTGATTTGGGCCCCAGCCGGCAACGCCTGAGAGGAACGAACGGGTCTTTGCTCTTTCTGAGTTGATGCTTTCTCTAAGAACCCGTCCGTCCCTCAGCGATGCTCGGACTGCTCCGAAGCCCGATCACCTCAGACCGTTCGGGGCTGGTTGGCGAGCTCTCTCCGGCTCACATACGAACACGCAGCTCCGCGCGGCACAGCAGGCTTGGCCATGCTCGCGTCTCCTCCACTCTCCTCAGCTTCTCCACCGACTGCAGGCTTCAGGCTCCAGGCGCTCCGAACCCCGACAGACACTCCACCGACTCACTGCGCTTGTCGTTCCGCTCGGCCTTTTATAGGGCCTGAGAGACGAGGTTTGGCCTTCACACTCTCACCTCTGACCCCCACTGGCTCCGCCCCTCTCACTCTCTTGATCCAAATTCCGAGGCAAAGCTTGCACAGAGCGGACGTGCGCGAAGACAACGACCCTGCGCGGCGAGCGGACGTGCGCGAAGACAGCGACCCTGCGCGGCGAGCGGACGTGCGCAAAATCACCGACTTGCGTGGCGAGGAAACCCCCGCGTCTGCCTGCAGCAATGCGGACTCGCCATGGCTGGCGCCAAGATGGCGTCGTTTCGGAAATGAAGGTGAGGCAATGTTGTTAGTGTTGATTTATCAGGGGAGATGTGGTTTAGGAGATGGTGAGGAGATGTTGTTGTGAAGGCGGTGTGGAGAGGGTGGTTGGTGGTTGGCGTTGTGGAGGAGGTGGTTGGTGGTTGGTGTGGTGGAGAAGGTGGTTGGTGGTTGGCATGGTGGAGAAGGTGGTTGGTGGTTGGCGTGGTAGAGAAGGTGGTTGGTGGTTGGCATTGTGGTTGGTCCAAAATAATGATAGTAAAAGAAAAACGGCTACCTCAAAGATCACAGCCCGGGTGACACGAATAAAGCCCTTTCGACAACGGTGGGGAAATCTATCGGAACACAAACTTGTCGGCATAACTGAACTAAGGAGCTATATGGTGCTCTGCGAATTTCCACAGCCGTAACAATATGTTTTAATAATTTTTTTTTTTTTAGCCGAGAAAATGCTTATTTTACCATAAAAATAATTAAAATAATAAATATATAAAAATATATTTATACCGCAAAATCCCGTGATATAGAGAAAAATCCGTGATATAAAATTAGATATGTAAGAGTTAAAAATCCGCGATACAGTGAGACCACGAAAGGTGAACCGCGATATGGCGACGGATGACTGTATATATATATATATATATATATATATATATATATATATATATATATATATATATATATATATATATATATATGTATATATATATATATGTATATATATATGTATATATGTATATATATATATATATATATATATATATATATATATATATATATATATATATATAAAAATGTATATTGTTACGAATTCTGGCCCGCCAGGCGTGCGAGCGATTGCGTAACTCCAATTTCAACCGAGTCGCCCACCGGACGGACAATTCAGTCGTGACCCTCCTGGAACTACTGCTAGGAGCCAGTCACGGGTGGGGCTTTAACCTCACCACAACCCAGTCCGCATTCTCCCCGCGCGAAGTAGGGTGAATCGCCGAATGTCGATATACCTAAGTACCCGCGCGGGTAGCGTACCGAGGAGTTGTACCACGCCGCAGGTCAGCTCCGGACACGAACCGCTTAAGCGGCTCATCCGTGCTAAGGGGATAACCGAGCAGAGTTATCGCCGACCTCGACGGTTCAGATTACTTGCTGGGTGTCTAAACCCACGACCAATCCCTTACGTGATGCAAGATAGCACTTTCAAACGAAGGAAAGGACGCAATGAAATGGGTCACAATTTAACAATCACTTTTATTTCACACACACAAGGCAAGCACGTATTCACAGCCATACAGTAAGAATGCACATATAACAGTCAAAGCAATGAAAGCAACGCAGAGCGACAACCGAATAAAGCAATGTACAAGCACTTATTCAGGTTCACTTAAAAGACTGGCGCCACACACACATTTACACAAAAAGCAAATAATTAGCCACCCTCATAGGCAAGGGGGCAGACAGGTCCGTGGACCAAATGTACGTGGGACCTGGGTGAGTGGCCAGGTCCACGAGACCGAAGGGGTCTTACCCGCGCCCTCGTGGCGCGGTGGCGGGCGAGCCGCAATGTCAGCGTAACGTGCCTGACTCAGTGCCCCTGGCGTGGTTGGTGAGCTCCTTTAGGCGTGCGTTGCGCAGGCACGTGTTGGTCGGTCGACACCACGATTGGGGTGGGGAACGGACGGGGTTACCGGCGCTATCTCAGCGCGGATGGGGGGAATTGTTGATGCTCGGGGTGGAGAGAGAGAAATGGCGGACGCTCCGTCCTGCTAGCGGAATTGTTGATGCTCAGGGTGGAGAGAGAGAAATCGCGGACGCTCCATCCCGCTAGCGGGGCCTTGGGACCACACCGACTTCGGCGAACTCTCACCCCTGAGCCCTCTTCCGCGTCCCTGCTTCACTCCGTGACTCGTCCCTCGACCTCAACTCCGAGCTCCGTCCCCTTCACCGTCCGATCCCCACAACCACACGACTCAGACTCCACGAGTTCGACCACGACCCAACAACGACAACCTCGACGACGACCTCCATCTTCACTCGACCAGCCAGCCGCGAGTTACCTTGTGCTCGCGTCTTTATAGACCGGGGGAGGAGCGTGTATGTAAATTCGTGGATCAAAACGCGCTTGGAGGCGGGGCCACGCCACCCGATGTTCAGCCATCGGTAGGGCAAAAAGGGGCGTGAGCCTCTCTTGATCCGAATTTCCTCCTAAAAGGAATCCACATGCATCGCGCTTGGGGGCAGGGCCACACCGCCCGACGCTCGCCCATTGGACAGAGGAAAAGGGGGCGTGAACCTCCCCTGATCCGATTTCCTCTCCCGTAAAGGCATCCATTTGTACTCGCGGCTCGACGCGTTCGGCAACAATCACCGAACGGGCTTTGGACAGCATGACGTTCAGCGTTGACAGGTGGTGTGGTTGATGGTTGTGGAGGGAGAAAGGCGAAGGTGGTGAGGGGTTTGCTGTGGTGGTTTGGTTGTTGGCGGGCGTCGTTTGAGAATGGGGGTGAGGCGATGCTTGCGGTGTGGGGTTGTGGAGGTGAAAGTAGTGGCGGCTTGGTGTAGTTGTTCGGGGGCATTGTTGGTGGTGGCTATTTGGTTGTTGGGCGGTGATTGGTACAAAATAATGATAGATAAAGAAAAATGGCTAACTCAAAGCGTCGCAGCCCGGATGAATCACACATATTCCCTCTAAACAACGGGTGTGGACAAACTACACATGAACTTATCGATATATCTAACCTGAGGACCTTTCTGGTGTATTGCAAATTTCCACAGCCGTAACAATATATATACATACATATATATATATATATATATATAATATATATATATATATATATACATACATACATATAAGTAGGGTAAGAATACTGATTCTGGCTCACTTTGCCCCATGTAAATGAATGGGGGATTTTCAGCGATTTATATTTTTTTTCCCTAAAAATAAATCCCCTTTTTATCCCAAGGTATATTTATTTGTCTCCCCTTTTAACTTGGAGGTTGAACCTCATTGAATTGAACACCTGGGGGTTGAACAGCTCACTCATTGAACCTATAAAGATTTGTTCATTCTTAAATTCCTTCAATAGTTTAATTTTCTTTGCACAATAATCCCCATCTAAAATATTAACAAACAAAACATTTGAATCTTTATATTTTTTAAGATACCCCATTTGTGCCATTACGAAATGATAAACTTCTCTTAATGCTCTTGTTTGACCACCTCCTGAGCCACAGGTTATTTTTTGTTAAGCCCCGCCCACTTTTCTTTAAGCCCCGCCCACTTTTGTTAAGCCCCGCCCACTTTTCATAAGGTAATTTTTCTAAGCCACGCCCACTTTTCCTAAGCTCCGCCCACTTTTGCTAAGCTCCGCCCACTTTTCATAAGATATTTTTCTAAGCCACGCCCACTTTTCCTAAGCCCCGCCCACTTTTGCTAAGCTCCGCCCACTTTTCATAAGGTATTTTTCTAAGCCACGCCCACTTTTCCTAAGCTCCGCCTACTTTTGCTAAGCCCCGCCCACTCTTACATCATTTCCAGTTCATCTCTGACTCACAAAGAAATCACTAGAAAATTACAGGATGTTATGGTTTTGAAAAATTTCCCAATGAAGGCTTGCCTAGGCTTGCCCAGGGAATTTCCAAAGGAAACCACACCCACCAGTCTTTCTCTATAAAAGCTTCAAACCCAGGCTCCATTTTAAACATTTGTTCTTGCTGGCAATGGTGTTCTGTGTGCTTGTCTCAAACTCTCTGTCTTCTATGGAACTAAACCTTCAAGTTGATGAACTGGATTCAAACCTCTTATCTATTGAGGTAAGATTTTTTATTTTCCTATTTTCAAACTTTGATTGAAGCATACTCATTTAATAATTAAATAACTTAATTAATACATTATTATTTTCTCTCACAGGAAATTGTATCTGAAAATACTGCTTTTGCTACAACTTGGGGGAAATTGTTGGCTTGGTTGAAGACCTTGAGTGGGATGACTTTAGTGTTCCTTGGAACTCTCTGTCTTCTATGGAACTAAACCTTCAAGTTGATGAACTGGATTCAAACCTCTTATCTATTGAGGTAAGATTTTTTATTTTCCTATTTTCAAACTTTGATTGAAGCATACTCATTTAATAATTAAATAACTTAATTAATACATTATTATTTTCTCTCACAGGAAATTGTGTCTGAAATACGAAATGAAAATACTGCTTTTGCTACAACTTGGGGCGAAATTGTTGGCTTGGTTGAAGACCTTATGAGCGACCAAGACCCACAGAACGAGTTCGTCCTTGATGACCCAACCAAAGAGTTATACCTTGGAGACCAGCAAAATCCTGAAAAAGAGTTTTACAGCAATAGTACTCATTGTGAGTTATCAAGACAATACCCACTGAACAAGTTATACCTTGATGAGCCAGAATACAAGTTTTACCTTGGAGACTCACAAATTTTGAAAAAATCAGTAAATGAGTTCTGCCTTGATGGTTTAAATAACTACCTTGGAGACTCAGGAAAAGGGTTTTGCCAAGATGGTTCTAAATATGGGGCCTACCTTGGAGACTCACAAATTTTGAAAAAATCAGTAAATGAGTTCTGCCTTGATGGTTTAAATAACTACCTTGGAGACTCAGGAAAAGGGTTCTGCCAAGATGGTTCTAAATATGGGGCCTACCTTGGAGACTCACAAATTTTGAAAAAATCAGTAAATGAGTTCTGCCTTGATGGTTTAAATAACTACCTTGGAGACTCAGGAAAAGGGTTCTGCCAAGATGGTTCTAAATATGGGGCCTACCTTGGAGACTCACAAATTTTGAAAAAATCAGTAAATGAGTTCTGCCTTGATGGTTTAAATAACTACCTTGGAGACTCAGGAAAAGGGTTCTGCCAAGATGGTTCTAAATATGGGGCCTACCTTGGAGACTCACAAATTTTGAAAAAATCAGTAAATGAGTTATCCTTAAGAGACTTTGTAAGTTGGTTTTACTTTGAATACTTGAAATGTGGGTTCTGGATTGATAACTCACAATGTGATACATATCTTGGAAACTCAACGGGAATGTGGTTATACCTTGAAGACTTGGAGAGTTGGGTTTATGTTGGACACTTGAAACTTTTTTGGGGGCTTTTATTTATTTATTTATTTATTTATTATTATTATTATTTTATTTATTTATATTTTGGAGACTTTTGGAGTTGCTATCACTCTTTGGGATCTAAACCTATCGATGTAGTTCTTTGTCGGATGGTGCTTGATGGGAGCAAGATCAAGAAAGTTCTGGGAAGAAAGTGCAGGCTTACTCCCTCTTTCTACGTCATCAAACCTGAAAGCCTTAAAAGACAGAATTGGAAGAAGAGAAAAAAAAAACAAAAAATATACATTGTTCGTTCTGGGAAGAAAGTGCAGGCTTACTCCCTCTTTCTACGTCATCAAACCTGAAAGCCTTAAAAGACAGAATTGGAAGAAGAGAAAAAACAAAAAATATACATTGTTCGTTCTGGGAAGAAAGTGCAGGCTTACTCCCTCTTTCTACGTCATCAAACCTGAAAGCCTTAAAAGACAGAATTGGAAGAAGAGAAAAAAAAACAAAAAATATACATTGTTCGTTCTGGGAAGAAAGTGCAGGCTTACTCCCTCTTTCTACGTCATCAAACCTGAAAGCCTTAAAAGACAGAATTGGAAGAAGAGAAAAAAAACAAAAAATATACATTGTTCGTTCTGGGAAGAAAGTGCAGGCTTACTCCCTCTTTCTACGTCATCAAACCTGAAAGCCTTAAAAGACAGAATTGGAAGAAGAAAAAAAAAACGTAAAAATATATATATATAGGTGGAAATCTCATTTTGAAAAAGACATTGTGTTGGGCGAGGATTGAGTTGGGGTTGAGATTTTGAATGTGAGGGTTGGGGTTGAGATTTTGAATGTGAGGGTTGGGACACACACACATACACATCAACAAACAAAAGTTAAGCCTTGACTATTCAGTTGAGGATTCTGTGTTTGGGGTTCACAGATCTAAGAACGTCCCCCTTGACACACATTATATACTGTTATACACCTCGGACTTGGCCCTCGAGTGTCCACAACGGTGTATAGTAGGAGGGAGTGAAGCGCCAACCTATTGCTCCCATTGCACACACACACACAAACAAAAGTTAAGCCTTGACTATTCAGTTGAGGATTCTGTGTTTGGGGTTCACAGATCTAAGAACGTCCCCCTTGACACACATTATATACTTGTCCCTCTAGTGTCCACAAAGGTGTATTATCTGCTTAGTTTTGTCTTTTGTAATTCCTGTGAATAAAATGAACCTAAAATCTCTTCCCCTTCCAAATCATATATTTATAAGTCCAAGGAACTGTATCTATTACATCAACAATTTTAAAAAGTTCTTTCGTCCATCGTTCAGTAAAACCCTTTTCAAAATGAGATTTCCACCTATATATTCTTACGATATCACCAACTTTGAACTTAGGTTTTCTGACATTAATCTCTTTTTCATATTTTAATTTTGTAAATGTTTCTGATGGCTTCATATTCGTTGACGTGTGAATCGTGTCATTATACTTATCCACAATATCCTGAATAAAAGATGACCATTGTTGTGAACCGAGTTGTGTGAATTTTTTATATAGTCTCTCTTTTAAGGTACGATTAAAACGTTCAACAACAACTGCCTTCCCTTCATTAAAGGTACTGTATAATGTAATACTGTTATTTTTTAGAAAATTCATAAATGTCTTGTTATAAAACTCTCTACCCTCATCAGTCCACAATTTCTTAGGTTTTCTCTTACTTTTATTAAATATCTGTTGAAAAGCTAACATAAGAGTATTACCTGTTTTGTTTTTAAAGGGACAACCCACGCATATCTACTCCTCAAATCAATAACGGTTAAAGCATACTTGTACCCCTTATCATTATTGAGTTCAATCAAATCAGCAGACCAGATATAATCAACTTCCTTGGAATAAACTTTCCTTCTCTGAAACTTTGTGAATATTGGTTTATGTAATTCATCAGCTAATTGCTCTTCAGTCTTAATGGCATCATTAGAGCCTATAAGTTTTTTGAATTTCCAAGTCCAAGTTTCAATTTAGCACTAATCATCTTCTTCACGATGAACCTATCAACTTTTTCTCTCAAGGTTGGATTTTGTATCAGAGACAAATTATATAACATTTCTCTATCGGCTTCATGCTTTTCTTCCAACGTTGTGGTATTCCCATAATCAATATCGTGTCTCATGCACACTTCATCAACTCTATTGATTGGTTTACTCCAGGATTTAGGATTGTCTGCCTCATCTAATCTTTTATCCAAGTTTGTGCCTGGACCACAGAAAGAATACCCTGGAAGATGTAATTCCCTGGTATTCCAGTAGTTGTAAATTTACTTCCTGATAAAAACTTTTGTATATCTCCTCCGAGTTTGTGTTTGGAGATAAATTGATTTTTTTGAACCACACACCGAACATATACCTTTTTGTATAACCCTGTTATTTTTACTTTTAATATATGAAATATTTTTAGTATTAGTTTTCTTTTTACATTTGAGACAATAACTCATTTATTTATGAGAAAAATTTCTGCAGAGTGCAAAAACCTTTTTAGTTTCCAACATGCACATTTGAATCTTAATTTTTAAAACATAAAGAATCCTTAGAAATGCCTTCACTCTCTCCTCCATTTATTTAAGAAAAAACTTGAATTAAAATACATGTCTTCTCGATGTCGATAGTCTTGTCGAAAGTATTGCAAATAGACTTTTTAATTCTTTGTATTCCTCCCTGGTGAGATAAGTTAATTTCTTTAATACCTCTATTCTTTTTGAATCTCACTGGTTTCCATATTTTGATATTTATTCATTCTCTCTCTTTCCTCCCTCTCTCTCTCTTCTCTCTTTCCTCCTTCTCTCTCTCCTCCTCCTCCTTTTCCTCCTCTTCCCTCTCTTCTTCAACTCCTTCCTCATCCCTTACTATACTTGAATCGTTTACACCCCATAGAATATTATACATATATTCATCAGGATTTCTTGTTATTCCTGTATCCAAAATAATTTTTTTTACAACAGGATACCAATAAAATTTCTTTTGAATTTCTAAAAGAGCCTTACCTTTTCTTAACCTTATAATTTTTTCATTATTTAACATTCTAATTAAATCTAAAGTTGTTGGTTTATCAACATCAGCATAATGCCAATCTTTTATTGAAAATACCTCATTCTTATGTTGTAGAACATATTTATTAAAATACCGAATACCCTTTTCTTGAAGGTATGCTTGAACACAGAAATGATAATTTTCTTGAAGCCTTCTTGCTGTCATTTATGTATTAGAAATATATGTTAGAATAATATTATGGCACGAAACACCTCCCCATCTTCCCATAGTTAAATCATTTTGTATTTCCTTACTTATTATATATAATCCTGTTTTTTCTGTTTTCATGAGATAAACAAGGGCAAAACCATTATTATATTTACCCTTATTAAATTCTTTTATTTGTTGTTTACTAATCGTGGCTCCACAAAACTCATTCTCGATACCAAGTGGATAATATTCTTCCTTACGAGACTGATTTAATTGTTCCAGGTCTTCGAGGTTAATTTTAAATGACCAATTATACCCTAAATCATTCATATCATACCCCCATTGTTCTATTCTCATACAAACGATACGCCCTTCTTTATAAAAATTTATTTTAATTCGAACTCTGAATTCTGTATGACCTGGAGATAATATCAACACTTCTGTATCTTTAGAATACACAGCCGTTTTATTTAAGTATATATATTGTGATAAATCGCTTAATCTCACCAAGTCATTCGCGTCAGTTGGGCTTGGATAATTTTTTAATTTATAAGCATTTTTCATGTTAATATTTTTGTTTATATTATATTTATATCGTTCAGCCTGTGCCTTTGTATAATAATTTGATAAATCAATATCCAGTTCTTGAGATACACCAAAGATAGAACCATCTTTACCAACATAAGTCATTTATATTAGATTAAAAATAATATCATAAAATTTTTTATTTTTGTTGAGTTGAAATAACACATATAGACATAATTGACCACAACACTTGGAATTTAATTCTTGGACTTGAAATGTTTGATAAACACCATTCTGTAAGAATTTTATGACTTCAACAGGTGGTGGAAGACCAAAACTATCAAAATAATATTTGTCTTGACTATTAAAAATACAAACCCAATGAGAACCGTTCCCATCATTATCTTCTAAGTTCATAATAATATTCTTTGTATGTTTCGACACATTTGTTAATTCATCTCTCATACAAATAACCACATTATGAATTTTTAATTTCTTACAATATTTGACAAGTTGTAAATTTGATGTTGTATTCTTTCCAAATTCTTTCAACCACTCATCAATGCTCATTTATTTATTAGAAAGATATAATCCATTACCTCTTTTCGTTAATTTTACACCTGCTTGTGCTATAGAAGAAAGCATATCTCCAACTAACAATCTCGCTTTATCAGGCAGACCTTCAAGTTTTTCAGCAAAATCTACAATTACACCACTTCCACTAATTTGTTTCTCCAACTCTTTGTTATGTCTTTCCAATTCTTTTTGAGCCTGGAGTTGAGCCTTCCTTTCGTTGGCAGTTTTGACCGCTGTTGAAATACCACCCGTCAATGCTCCAACCGCACTTAAACCAGCAAATAAAGGAATTAGAAATGGGAGAAATCCTCCACTCGTCTCTCTTATTGAATATTTTTTCAACATTGGTTTTGTCATTTTAATTTTAAGTGAGCCAGTGTCATTCAAGATTTTAACCTGTTCTCTTGTGAGCAAAACATCAATTCTTACTGCTCCTTTTCTCTGAATTGTATTAACGTTAATCGTACAAGGCTTTTGATTTTGAACACAAGATGATAGTTTATGAAGATTGATTTGATTAACATATACCCCAGTTGGTACTTTGCCACTCATTTATTTAACAAAAAATTATGTGAGACTAATCATCACACCATTATCTGTATTAATCTGCAATTCTGTTTCTTCCAAAAGCAAACAATATGTATCAACTTCTTCACTCTCTCCTCTTTCAATGTATAGGGAAGTATCCACTCGATTAGACTTTATAGTTTCTTTTTGAGCGCTCAGGTCAAACGTATAGATTGTATACAAACTTTTAAATGCTGTCATATCCAAAATAGGTTCTTTATTTCCATTACTTTCACACACCTTTTGGTAAGACTTGTATGCTTCAGCAAAATCATTTTTTCCCAATTAATTTCCAATCTATCTCGTGGATAAAATGTTCCATCTAGAGAAACGCGAAGTTGTTTCACCTTAGCATTATCACTCAATGCATTATTCTTATCAGTCGCAGTATCACCATCTGGCTTTTTAAAAATCATCCACAGATATCGTGGCTTTCCTTCCAGAACACCCAAATTCCACGTGTAAGTAGTTTGATTGAGTTTAACGTGTTGACATCTTCTTTTGAGGTATGATACACTGAGTGGTTTTTTTGAGTTAAGTCTTCGATTCAACATCTCTTCTGTTTTAAGATTAGGAGTATATTCACTGATATACCAACTCATCTCCTCAATTACAAATTTATTCTGATCACCAAAAGCATTACCAACACCAAAAAGCAATCTATTTTCATTATCATTCCTTTGTAGTTGAAATCTAATTTTAAGACCATACAGAACTTTATCATAATCACAAAATCCAAATATACCTTTAAGAGGAACTGCCACAGTAAAACTATTTTCTGCTTTTGTATCATCATTATACATTCCTTTCCTTTGAATATATCCAGGGTCTGTGTTTGTTCCCGTTGACATATCAGGAATAAAACCTTCGACAGACCCCTTTCCCATTCTATCACTGAATGTATAGAGTGTAAATTTCATCATTTCAGATACAGCAGAGACATAATCAACCGCTTCAACTTCTTGTGTTCCAATATACAATCGCACACTATCAAACATTTTCCAGAAGAAATCATTTACAAGTGTAGCGTTTGTGTTATTCCCAGCCTTAGTGAATTTAAATTTACACAACAAGAAACTTTCGGAGAGATTCAAATAGGTTTGTTGATTATTTATTTCAAAACTTTTTGTACCATTTGTATTCCAGTCTGTTCCAGTTATTGCATTTACCTTGAAGTAATCTTCTTTTTTAGTGGAGTTTGAGATAATAATAGTATCATCCAAATCATAGATACTATCAATTGCTTCCATACTTGTATTTATTTAGGAAAAAGATGTTAAAACTTTTGAAACCCTGATCCAAGTATTTGAATTATTTTCTGTCGTTCTTGGGGGACAACTGAGTTTTACCTTTCTTAATTTCTTTTATTGCTTGTAATTTATGAGATTCTTTCTGAGCATCTTTTATACTCTTTACAGCACCTGCTACATTTCCCACAGCAGAAGCAGTTGAACCAATTAGGTCTTTATGTTTAAGAATAGTTGAACCAATACCCATGAGAGTATCAATTATCCCATCTCCTCTAAATTGATGTCCGACACCCCTTTGTCTCTTAGGTTTATAGTATCCTCTACCAAGATACATACCTTCACCCTTGTAGTACGGGGAAAGGAACATCCCATCTCCTGTAATTATTTTATATTTTCCCAACTCGTGCTTCCTCACAATAACCATCGTATTTATTTATTGAAAAACTTCACGTAGGTGAATTCTGATGGATATAACTTCTCCATTAAAAGAGATCACACGATTATCTTGGTCGGTTATCCTAAAATTTACTCTGTGTATGGTTTTTCCTGACACAGGTAGATAAACCAAATTTTTAGGCTCCATATTGAATTTATAACCAATTGGGGTTGAGTATGCGCTGAATGAAAATATTGTATTTGTTTTTAATCCATCATTATAAGCACCATCAATCAAATCACAGTGAATTAACACCGAATTTATTCCTGAGGATATTTGAATGACATTATCACTGTAAAACGTCCCATTAGTTTCAATCTTTTTGAGGAGAAACCTAATAACTCTCTAAATGAATTATCAATTGTGAAATCAACCTTGTAGTTATTTTTAACTTTAATCGTTGATTTTGAAGTATGTTTTTGAATGTTTATAATAATATTTTTTGGTTCATCACCCTGTTCTTTCATAAGACGAGCAATTTCGGAAGATATTTGAGAAATCTCGTATGCTCCGGTGAGACTGTTATCGTTTTGTATCCACTTCCCGGATTATAACTAAACTTGTCATTTTTCTCGGTTATATTAAATAAGGTATTATAAGTCTCCATGGACAATAAAGATGCCTCATATTCTTTTGTTGTGTCAAGTTGTAGTGGGTATGGGAATGAAGATGTGTGGTCGCTTGTTGTGAAATTAAAACTCAGGATTGTGCTTCTCATCTTATTTAATATGAGATAAAATGTCTTTATATTGAGATTTATTAATTATTTTCATGTTCATCAACTGATCTAAAATGGCTGATGCTTCATTAAAACAATTGTTATTTCCAGCCTTCTTACTGCCGAACAACAATAACAGTCTATTAACTAATTGCGATGGGTCATTTGGAAGAAAACTAATACCTGAACCAAGGATACTTAAAGCCTGAATAATGTGTTTCTCCTTCTCATTCTTCCTACTTTTACCAGAAAGAATAACCTTATAATTTAGAGTGTTCAGCAAATCAATATATACTCTATCATCATTATTTTCCATATCCAATGGTTTATCAATATACTTTGATTCATCCCTCACAGTTGAACCTTGTCTTCCATCTTTTGTGAGAAGAAACATTAATCTCGGAGTTAGTTTAACAGGGGTTGAGCAGAACTTAAGAACCTTAATTCATCATTAAATATCAATACCTTTTCTTTAACAAGATGAAATATTGCTGGTTGTTCTGTTGGAATGAGTCCTGCTTTGGTTTTTGAATCCGCTGAATATTCATTGTTTTGAACAGCATTCACAATATAATCAGGGGTTGATTAATCTCTTCCAGTTGTTGAAATAAACCTTCATCATCATATTCTAATTCTCCTAAATGCTCTAATTCTTCCTCCGTCATTTGACTGAAATCTTTTAACATTTGAAGCTTTCTAGGAGTATATTCTACTGTGGGAACTGTGGAAACATCTTTCATTTTTTCTTGGGAAGTTTTTAAAAGTGGTTTAAAAAATTTCTCTTGTTTTTTTCAAATGCTTCTTCGCCCGTTAGTTTCTGTCTGCGTTTCTTCTTTATGTCTTCCTGTTGTTTTACAACTTTTGAAACCAACTCTTGATGTTCCTTAAATCTTCTTGCTCTTTCTTTTGTATCCATTTATTTATTGTAAAATATCATTTAATGAATTGTAAAGATCAACAGGGAAATTTTCCTTTTCTTCATCATTCAAGTAGATGTGTTCAAATAAATCCTTTTCTTTAAATATTTCATCAAATTCTTTATTAACATTAATGCGAGTTGTAATTTCTTCTTCACTAATCCTTGCATCTCTGCTTTTCATACGTTTGTGTTGAGTTTCTTCATCAACATCAAAACCGAATGATAAAATCTTCACTCCGCTCAGATATTTAATAATTTGTCTCGTTCCTTCTGGATTAGTTTCTAATATCCCAACACCACCAGATTTTAGTTTCTTTAACTCACTCTTACAATGTGAATATTTTGTTGTACCAAGAGAAACCTCCTCAAATATTTGTCCTTCATTCCTCAATCGCATATGTTCCTCCACTGAAATATAGTGATAATCTTCACCTTTTACTTCTCCAGGTCTTATTGCTCTAGTTGTTGTTGATACAATGCGTATCACGGGGTGTTTTTTAAGTAAATTTACAATATTCTCATTTGTACTACACAAGAACCTTGATTTATGAAAGTTTTTTCCAGAAGCAGATTTACCCACAAGATTTATAATAATAGTTGTCATTTATATATGTAATTGTTTATAAAACAAAAAATATATCCCTTAATATCTCATCTTGTTTCACAACAATATATTTATATTTTTCAGTCGTGTGCTTCATATAATCCTCAAATTTCTTTTTACTACATAATGTAGAACAATTATCTCTCCAAAAATTATTGATATCTATTGAATTTAACTTGAATAAAATAAAAGTATTAGCATTGTTTCTGATGGAACGACGAGGAAGTTGAAAGTACGATTGACTAAGATAAATACAATTACAAGAAGAATGTCTCCCTCTTGTGTAGTAGCTGTCCATTACCGTTTGGTTTCTCTCATTAACACAATCATCAAAGATAACGAGGTTCTTTTTTGATTTATCCAAATCTTGGGGAGACGGTATATCATCCGTATTATCACTAAGAATACAAGTTATAAGATTTGATTTCTTTTTACATCTCTGTGTATCACAAAATAGTTGAATTATATCTTCAATGTTATAATCATTTAGGTTTTTTTGACGTTTAAATAAACCTATTATATCTTCTTTTTGAAGACCAGCATTAAAACCTTGTGAGAGTAGTTGATACTCTGGTTGAAAACTCGACTTTGTGAAAATTATTAAATTATCATAATCTAAAAAGTTGGGAGTGAGGAGCATTTTTAAAAGTAAGCAGGTTTTTCCACATCCACTTGAACCAACTATGAGACATCTTAATGAATTTGGGAGATTTTTATGGTTGTTAAATTTTATCTTATTTTCCCAAATAGGTAAAAAATCATTCATTTATATATTTGAAAAACAGGTTATTTAATTTATTATTAGCTTTTTTAGAAACTCTATATTTTATCCTAAGTTCAGGTTTAATTTCAAGATAATCCATTATTTTATTTATACAATATCTTGTGTTGATATTTCCCTGAAAATTACATCCATGAATAATATACAACAACAATCCTTTGAACATTTCTCTTATACGTTCAGTTTCTTCCCTTGTAAGGAAAGGTGTGTTATCATCCTCATACTTTACATTCATTTCTCTAATCAATCTTGTAAAGTAATTCATTTTTGGTGTAAATCTAAAAGAATTATTTTCCTTTTTATATTTTTTATTATCATTAATTAGAAGATAATCACAGAATATACATTGTTTATAGGCTTTTGACTCTGTGTTTAATCCCTGTCTTTCACACGCAGGACAATTCTCAAATTTGTCATATGGAGAATCAGGAAAGTCTAGCATATTTATAAAGTAAAACTTTACTTAAACTGAAATTCATCTATACTTTCAGTTGTATATTACCATCGATATCGATATACTTTTTTCATTATCAGATTCAACGACAACATTTTTTATATTAAAGGTAATTTTAAAATTATCGTTAACTACTATTGAACGAAATGTCATTTCACCTGATATATTAACATCCTTTATTTCATCAAGATTTACATCTTTAGGGTTGTTGAAAAAAATACAAATTTCTCCTTGCATATTACAGATGGTCTTATCTTTTCTTTCTAAAGCTTCATCCATAAGGTTTTTGTTCTTTGATACTTTTTCTTGTTTCATTGCTTTTTCTAGTTTTGAATATATTACTAGAAGGAGAGGAGAAACTTTTGTTAGAGATACTTTAATTGATGTTCTACCAGGTATACTAAAAGCCCTTCCACTGAAGGAAATTGAAGAACTCATATTATTTACCATAATAGTTTTTATCCAATAGTTGTTATATTTATCTTTGTTCAATTTTACATCCTTGACATATTTCTCAGTATCTTTAACAGATGAAGAGATTGATTGAAACTTGTCTTTTGTGTCTTGAAACATTGTATTTATGAAGTGAAAAAGTTGGAGGATAAAATGTTTTTAAGCACAGATTCACCTATAAATTAAACGAAATTTTCATCAAGAAAATTTTAGTTTAAGCAAAGTTTTATTCTATAAATATGGTGAATACAACGTACTGCGATGTTTGTAATCACGAATATAAACATTATAGAAAACACCTCCGAACCAACAAACACACATTTAATCTATTTCATCAAATATCTCCTCTTGAGTTGGAAAGAAAACATTGTGATATCTGTTCAAAGGATGTTTTGAAGAGTAGTTATAATCAACATCTTCAATCACAAAAACACAAGAAAAATGAGTTTAAAGTAAAGGGAGACTATTATATTAAAAACACTGATGAGGCATTTAAAGGGCATATAAAAATAAGGATTTTTCAATTTGGAGAACCCAGTCCATCATCAATAGCTGAATCAATTGAAATAGTGAAACCCGATGTTGAAAAATTTATTAAAAAGACATTAAAAGAAATAAAAACTTTAAAGTTTTATATGGGAGTGAAAATGAATATGAAAAGACAAGATGAAGAACAAACTCCTTATATGAGAACAGATCTTCATTTTATAACATCATTTCAAGATTTTTTGAATAGTGGGGTTTATGAAGAACTATCAAGACAAGAGGAGGATGTTGATAATACAGTGGTAGGAAGTGGATTCAATATTAAAAAATCATCTTTTTAGATATACACATTCTAAAATCAAACCCTCTTAAAGCTTCTTCTTATATTGAATTACCAAAAGAAATAAAACTAAAGAAGGCAGTTGTTAATATTAAGAACAATGATAATAAATGTTTTCTCTGGTCTGTTCTTGCTCACTTACATCCACCAAAATGTAATTCAGAAAGAGTAAAACAATATATGAAATATGAGAATACCTTGGACATTAAAGATTTTAAATTCCCAATGCCATTAACAGATATTCCTAAATTTGAGAAAAAGAATAATCTTTCTATTAATGTATATGGATTAACGGATACAAACAAAGTTCAAATATTAAAAATTTCAAACAACTATAAAAATGAAGAAACACACATTGACCTTTTATATTTTAGTGTTGGAAAGAATTCACATTACACATACATCAATAATTTATCAAGATTAATCTCTTCTCAGGTATTCAGAACAGCAAACAAAATATATCCTTGTAAGCGATGTCTTAATTCATTTCATACAAAAGAACGATTAGAACAACATTCAAAATATTGTAGTAATCATAAATCAGCTGTAATTACAATGCCTAAACCTGGTGAAAAGATTTATTTTGAAGATTATAATAAATCTATCATGCACCCATTTGTGATATACGCTGATTTTGAATGTATCCTTAAAAAGATAAATACTGCTTCTCCTAATCCAAAAGAACCATATACAAATAAATATCAAAAACATATTCCTTGTGGTTTCTGTTATTATATCAAATCATCTGTTGGAGAAAAGTATAACAAACTTGAACATTATCGTGGAAAAAATGCTTCACAAGAGTTTGTAAAACGATTAGAAAAGGATTGTATAAGACTCACTAAATTAATGAAAGAAACAAATGAACCGATGAAATTAACCAAAGAAGAAAAATTAGAATTTAGAATGAACAATATCTGTCATATTTGTGAGGGGGAAATTAAGGAGTTTAAAGTTAGAGACCATTGTCATCTTACTGGTAAATATAGAGGTCCCGCTCATTCCTGTTGTAATCTTAATTATAAATTACCTTCTTTTATTCCAGTCTTTCTTCACAACAGCGCCAACTATGATACACATCTATTTATAAATGAACTTTCAAAAACACCAGGGAATATTTCTGCTATAACAAACACAAGTCAAAAGTATATTTCATTTTCAAAAATGATATTCACAAAACCGATAACTCGTATTAGGTTTTTAGATTCTTACAAGTTTATGGGAACACCACTAGCCTACCTCGCATCAAATCTAAGCTCCACGGACTCTTTTCCAAATCTTAATTCATTCTTTCCAAAAGAGGAAATTCTCACTAAAGAGGAAATTCAGATTAAAGAGAGAATTCAAAGTAAAGAGGAAATTCTAACTGAAGATGAAATTCTAATTATAAAGAAAATTCGAACTAAAGAGGAAATTCAGATTAAAGATGAAATTCTGATTAAAGAAGGAATTCTTACGAGAGAGGAAATTCAAACAAGGAATGAAATTCAAAGTAAAGAGAAAATTCTTACAAGTAAGGGAATTTATCCTTATGATTATATGGATTCATTTATGAGATTTAAAGAAACACAACTTCCTTCAAAAGAAAGTTTCTATAATAACCTTTATGAAGAAGAGATAAGTGATAAGGAATATAAACACGCACAAGAAATATGGAAAATATTTAAGATAAAGAACCTTGGAGAATATCATGATTTATATCTAAAAACAGATGTTTTATTGTTAGCTGATGTGTTTGAGGCTTTTAGAACACTCTGTCATA